>NC_048585.1:13398599-13698599 GCF_013265735.2 Oncorhynchus mykiss
TTGCATTGGTCAGACAAAGAAAAAGTGTAAATTGAGAGGAGGTGAGGCTCTGCCTGGTTTTTAATCAAATAATAAAAATGAAAAATACAATATTTAATTTTCTAAATATGAAGCATACAGGCACCAAAAGCACATTAGGCTACTCTTGTTCCATGCACATATGGCCAGTGTGCGTCCCGGCTGGATAGGCTGTGTTTCCCCTGTCAGAATTCATGCCATAACCAACCACTAAAACCAGCTTTTGGTTGGTCTTAAATAGCCCCATCAGCGCTGTCTGAAATTAGTACTTTGGATCATGTTTTTAAGGACACACCTCAAATATTTCCACCCTGCCCATCTGAATGCACATGAGCTGAGATAAGACAGGTAAATTGCCAAACCTGGAGTAAGGGCTAGAAAACAGTTTTTAAATGACGAAATTGCGTTTGACACTAGCGCTAGCCCAAAAAATCTGTGTAAAAGCATAGAATCTGGCTTGTCAAACAGGGAGGATTTCTCATTCTCATATTGACATACGTATGGTGTCATTGTCCTTCCATTTTGAGGTATTTTGAGGTAACTACAGTTGTTGTAGCTGTAAACAGTCAAACTGAATGCACACACTGGGTTTCAGAGAGCAGTGATTGTGCAAGGATTCAGTCCAGTCCAATAGTTCATTCTCAGCTGAACTTCAACAAAAGCTTTTCTTGGGTCAAAAGGATGGACCTTCGCCCTCTAATATCTCTTGTCAATGAAGGGCGCGTGGCTGAGTTAGACTCAAGCTTTTCTCCAAGGCAGTCGTCAAATCCATGGAGGCCCTCTATGTTCACTCTTCACTGGTTTTTCTCCAAAGAGCAACGCCAAGAGGAAAAGCCACATGTCCGTGACATAATGTTACATTACAATGAAATTAATCATGTCTTTCTCTGACAGTTCAATTAAATTGGCACAACATTTCACCCGCCCACAATTTCTTATTTTTTGTTTCCTTGGCAGGTGCTTTGTGGTGACAAACCTCTCTGTGTTTCTGTGTCGGATCAAGGGCTTTTCAATAGCACGCATACCCGCACTCACACACACACACACACACACACACACACACAGTGTATTTGTGCATTTTCCCAGAGGTACCTCAGCCAGATGGCCACAAAGCGAATGAGATTTAAAGTGGGTCGGGTGACACAAACCAGCACGAGGTCACGTCCCTGGTCCAAAACCACACCGTATTCTTATAGCCCTCAGTTTGATGGGCCCCTAAGTTTGGGAAAGATTACCCAATGCCAGAGAAAAGAGGGAGGCGGAATATGCTAAAATACCAAGACAGTGCAGCAAACGCCAAGGAACCGAATCCAGTGAACTTTCACTGGCCTGACCCTCTCATCCAAATCACTGACTGACCATTGACTGGACATCAAATCATGAAGGATATAGAAGTATAGAAGTCAATCCAACTAAATCAGTCTAAAGCAAGTCAAATATTGAGTAAATCAATGTCTCTGGGCCAGACAGTATGATTTCTGTTGCCCCCTCAAAAAAGGGATGCCTCGCGTAATGAGGAACAAAAGTGGCATGGCAAAGTGGTGCATCTGTTGTGGATTTGGCCAAGAGTGGCAATACAGCCTCAAAGAAAACTGACCTTTTATAGAAACCATAAAAAGACCGCAGTCAGGGATGGGTGAAACATTCTGGGGAAATCAAATCTGCTGGCTACACAGATCTGGAATTGACTGGAAATGTATGTTCATGTTCTCCAAGGTATTGATTGAGAGGACACCACATCGCCTAATCGTCCGGAAATATTTCTCCAGGATCTTCCAAAAGAGGGAAATCTATACTATCATTATATCAGTCCCGTAAGGGAGGAAAAACCTCCCAACTCTTGGGGTTTTGGTGAAGACATCTCATCCAGATGTTGATGAGTCAATCCAGTGTTTCGACACATCAAACGGGAGCGTGTGTATCCTGCCATCTGTGGCCTCCGAATCATCCGAACATGATATTTTAGGGCTGGTGCACAAGGACGCGATTAAACCGCCATTTGCACCAACCTCAGGGTCACGTCTGGAAAAAGACATCCCTATCTATCAACCTGATGAAACCCTGTTCAGGAGAATACATCCCTATCAACCTGATGAAGCCCTGTTCAGGAGAATACATCCCTATCAACCTGATGAAGCCCTGTTCAGGAGAATAGATCCCTATCAACCTGATGAAGCCCTGTTCAGGAGAATAGATCCCTATCAACCTGATGAAGCCCTGTTCAGGAGAATACATCCCTATCTATCAACCTGATGACGCCCTGTTCAGGAGAATACATCCCTATCTACCTGATGAAGCCCTGTTCAGGAGAATACATCCCTATCTATCAACCTGATGAAGCCCTGTTCAGGAGAATACATCCCTATCAACCTGATGAAGCCCTGTTCAGGAGAATACATCCCTATCAACCTGATGAAGCCCTGTTCAGGAGAATACATCCCTATCAACCTGATGAAGCCCTGTTCAGGAGAATACATCCCTATCAACCTGATGAAGCCCTGTTCAGGAGAATACATCCCTATCAACCTGATGAAGCCCTGTTCAGGATAATACATCTCTATCAACCTGATGAAGCCCTGTTCAGGAGAATACATCCCTATCAACCTGATGAAGCCCTGTTCAGGAGAATACATCCCTATCAACCTGATGAAGCCCTGTTCAGGAGAATACATCTCTATCAACCTGATGAAGCCCTGTTCAGGAGAATACATCCCTATCAACCTGATGAAGCCCTGTTCAGGAGAATACATCCCTATCAACCTGATGAAGCCCTGTTCAGGAGAGTACATTATTCATTATCAGCATTTGTCATTTGTCATTTGCTCACTCTCTTACTGCCTCCCTTTTTCTCTCTCTCTCTGCTAATAAGAAATAAGATGTCCCTTTATAGTGGCAGGATGTTACTGCAAATAATAATCTGTTCCTAATTGATTTTCTGTATAAAGGTTTCATAAATATAAGGAATGTATACTATAGCATTCCATAAAAGTTTTAGCCATAGCTCTCGATTGCCATGTACAGAGAAACATAATTGAAAATCTCCACCAATGTAAACACACTGTGCTCAAGAAAACCCACAGCTTTGGCTTTGGCAAGACCCTGTCACAGGCCCAGCAGAAAGCCTGGATGAAAGCACTGCTGAGCCCGGCGGCAGCTTGCTTCCATTGCACGCTGCATTAAGGGGAACAACAGGCCTGCAGCAATCCCATTCCCTGCCCAGAGTTCCCGTCATTCCTCCTTTAAAAGGATAACACAACCCAATCCCTCCTGAACCACGCGCTAACGATAGGATATGCTACGCTAACGCTAGGATATGCTACGCTAGGCTACAGTGATTACTCTCTTCCTGGCACAGCGGCTAGCTCAGTGGCTAGCGTGGGAGACAGCGTCAGGCAGCGAGGAGTGACTTCTCTGCTAACGATAACATCAGGCCAGAGGATTGGGCTTACTGAGACATAAAAGAAAAGGAGTCTGGTCTCTCAGACCACAATAGGCAGCATTCAAACTTCCAGGAAGATACCCGACTCGCAGATGTTTGTAGCCTGGCCAGGACACACCATCACATCATCCGCTGTGTGCCAAAGCCAGAGGCTGTCTCTTATACACTGTTCACTCACTCACGAGTACCTCCATCTGTATTCACATTTGTGTGTGTATGTTTCAGTGTGGGTGTATGCACATGTGTGTGTGTATGTTTCAGTGTGTGCATTTTACAGCTCTGTGAAATGGATTCACATCACATGTGAGACAAAGGAATGGGCTAATAAACAGACAGTGGGACTGAAAGATGGACAGCTTTATGGACGCCCACCTTTCACTACTTCCTGGAGTCTCCTTTGACAGCATGTGAAGTAAAGCCACAGAAGATTCCACTTCATCCCTCGGCAGATGGCAGAGGTGACATCTATTGTCCAGGGGTGTATTCACTAGGAACCAAATGGAAACAAACGGGATGAAACGGGAAGGGACCTATCTGAATCTGGCCAATAGAAACACCAGTACATCCCAAGATGAAAGCAAAACTCCATCATAGTATAGTGGCCTGCGAAAGTATTCACCCCCCTTGGCATTTTTCCTATTTTGTTGTCCTATAACCTGGAATTAAAATACATTTTTGGGGTATCATTTTGTTTACACAACATGCCTACCACTTTGAAGATGCAAAATATTTTTTATTGTGAAACAAGCAAGAAATAAGACAAAAAAAGAGAAAACTTTAGCGTGCATAACTATTCACCCCCCAAAACAATACTTTGTTGAGCCACCTTTTGCAGCAATTACAGATGCAAGTCTCTTGGGGTATGTCTCTATACGCTTGGCACACCTAGCCACTAGGATTTTTGCCCATTCTTCAAGGCAAAACCGCTCCAGCTCCTTCAAAGTTGGATGGGTTCTGCTGGTGTACAGCAATCTTTAAGTCATTCCACAGATTCTCAATTGGATTGAGGTCTGGGTTTTGACTAGGCCATTCCAAGACATTTAAATGTTTCCCCTTAAACCACTCAAGTGTTGCTTTAGCAGTATGCTTAGGGTCATTGTCCTGCTAGAAGGTGAACCTCCGTCCCAGTCTCAAATCTCTGGAACACTGAAACAGGTTTCCCTCAAGAATTTCCCTATATTTAGCACCATCCATCATTCCTTCAATTCTGACCAGTTTCCCAGTCCCTGTCGATGGAAAAACATCCCCACAGCATGATGCTGCCACCACCATGCTTCACTGGGGATGGTATTCTCGGGGTGATGAGAGGTGTTGGGTTTGCGCCAGAAATAGCATTTTCCTTGATGGCCAAAAAGCTCAATTTTAGTCTCATCTGACAAGAGTCTCCCAAATGCCTTTTGGCGAACACCAAGCAATGGCTTTTTTCTGGACACTCTTCTGTAAAGCCCTGCTCTGTGGAGTGTACGGCTTAAAGTGGTCCTATGGACAGATACTCCAATCTCTGCTGTGGAGCTTTGCAGCTCCTTCAGGGTTATCTTTGGTCTCGTTGTTGCCTCTTTGTTGCCTCTCCTTGCCTGGTCCGTGAATTTTGGTGGGTGGCCCTCTCTTGGCAGGTTTGTTGTGGTGCCACATTCTTTTCATTTTTTTATTATGGATTTAATGGTGCTCTGTTGGATGTTCAAAGTTTCTGATATTTTTTAACACAACCTTGATCTGTACTTCTCCACAACTTTGTCCCTGACCTGTTTGGAGAGCTCCTTGGTCTTTATGGTGCCGCTTGCTTGGTGGTGCCCCTTGCTTAGTGGTGTTGCAGACTCTGGGGCCTTGTGGACTGCGATCATGTGACACTTAGACTGCACACAGGTGGTACAACCCTAAATCCGTAACCATGGGCAACCTCTTAGATATCATCCTGACCAACTTGCCCTCGAAATACACCTCTGCTGTCTCCAACCAGGATCTCAGCAATCACTGCGTCATTGCCTGCGTGCGTGATGGGTCCGCAGTCAAATGACCACCACTCATCAATGTCAAAGGTTCCCTAAAATACTTCAGCAAGCAGGCCTTTCTAATCGACCTGGTCAGGGTATCCTGGAAGGATTTGCTCTTTAAAAGTGCTTTCCTCGCCATCTTAAATAAGCATGCCCCATTCAAAAAAAAATGAACTAAGAACAGATATAGCCCTTGGTTCACGCCAGACTTGACTGCACTTGACCAGCACAAAAACAACCTGTGGTGTTCGCATCAGCATCGAATAGCCCCCGCGATATGCAACTTCTGTTGCAACCAATATACTTAGTCGGTTAGGAAAGCTAAGGCTAGCTTTTTCAAAAGAAATGTCCATCCTGTAGCACTAATTCCAAAAGGTTTTGGGACACTGTAAAGTCCATGGAGAATAAGAGCACCTCCTCCCAACTGCCCACTGCACTGAGGCTAGGAAACACTTTCACTACCGATAAATCTACGATAATCAATCATTTCAATAAGCATTTTTCTACGGCTGGTCATGCTTTCCACGGCCAACAGCTCTGCACCCCCTGAAGCAACTGGCCCAAGCGCCCCCTGCTTCTCCTTCACCCAAATCCAGACAGCTGATGTTATGAAAGAGCTGCAAAATCTGGATCCCTACAAATCAGCTGGGCTAGACAAACTGGACCCTCTCTTTCTAAAATCTTCTGCCAAAATTGTTGCAACCCCTATTACTAGCCTGTTCAACCTCTCTTTCGTATCATCTGAGAT
This sequence comes from Oncorhynchus mykiss, assembly GCF_013265735.2. Taxonomy (NCBI): domain Eukaryota; kingdom Metazoa; phylum Chordata; class Actinopteri; order Salmoniformes; family Salmonidae; genus Oncorhynchus; species Oncorhynchus mykiss. The sequence goes on from NC_048585.1 coordinate 13,404,796, forward strand.
CTCCAAAGATTGGAAAGCTGCCATGGTCATCCCCATCTTCAAAAGGGGGAGACACTCTAGACACAAACTGTTATAGACCTATATCCATCCTGCCCTGCCTTTCTAAAATATTTGATAGCCAAGTTAACAAACAGATCAAACAGAAATCATTTTGAATCCCACCATACCTTCTCCACTATGCAATCTGGTTTTCCAAGCTGGTCATGGGTGCACCTCAGCCACGCTCAAGGTCCTAAAAGATATCATAACTGTCATGCCCTGGTCTTAGTATTCTGTGTTCTCTTTATTATTTTGGTTAGGCCAGGGTGTGACATGGGTGATTTATGTGGTTTGTTTTGTCTAGGGGTTTTGTAGTTTATGGGATTGTGTTTAGTTAAGTAGTCTAGGAAAGTCTATGGTTGCCTGGAGTGGTTCTCAATCAGAGGCAGGTGTTTATCGTTGTCTCTGATTGGGAACCATATTTAGGCAGCCATGTTCTTTGGGTATTTCGTGGGTGATTGTTCCTGTCTCTGTGTTTTGCACCAGTTAGGACTGTTGTCGGTTTTCACATTACGTTAAATTGTTCGTATTTTTCATCTTTCATTAAAGATGTTTATGAATAACCACGCTGCAATTTGGTCCTCTCTTTCACCAAAAGAAAACCGTAACAATAACAGCCATCGATAAGACAGTACTGTGCAACTGTCTTCATCAACCTGGCCAAGGCTTTCGACTCTGTCAATTATCACATTCTTATCGGCAGACTCAATAGCCCTGGCTTCTCAAATGACTGCCTTGCCTGGTTCACCAACTACTTCTCAGATAGAGTTCAGTTCAACGAGCTGCAATGCCATACATCACTCCTTCCGTGGCCTCCAACTGCTTTTAAATGCAAGTAAAACTAAATGCATGCTCTTCAACCGATTGTTGCCCGCACCCGCCTGCCCGACTAGCATCACTACTCTGGACGGTTCTGACTTAGTGGACAACTACAAATACCTAGGTGTCTGGTTAGACTGTAAACTCTCCTTCAGACTCATATTAAGCATCTCCAATCGGCTTCCTATTTCGCAACAAAGCCTCCACTCATGCTGCCAAACATACCCTCGTAAAACTGACTATCCTACCGATCCTTGACTTCGGCGATGTCATTTACAAAATAGCCTCCAACACTCTACTCAGCAAACTGGATGTAGTCTATCACAGTGCCATACGTTTTGTCACCAAAGCCCCATATACTACCCACCACTGCGACCTGTATGCTCTTTTTGGCTGGTCCTCACTACATATTCTTCTCCAAACCCACTGGCTCCAGGTCATCTATAAGTCTTTGCTAGGTGAAGCCCTGCCTTATCTTAGCTCACTGGTCACCATAGCAACACCCACCCGTAGCACTCGCTCCAGCAGGTATATTTCACTGGTCATCCCCAAAGCCAACACTTCCTTTGGCCGCCTTTCCTTCCAGTTCTCTGCTGCCAATGACTGGAACAAATTGCAAAAATCACTGAAGCTGGAGTCTTATATCGCCATCTCTAACTTTACTCATCAGCTGTCAGAGCAGCTTACCGATCACTGTACCTGTACACAGCCAATCTATAAATAGCACATCCAACTACCTCATCCCCATATTGTTATTTATCCTCTTGCTCTTTTGCACCCCAGTATCTCTACTTGCACATCATCATCTGCACATCTATCACTCCAGTGTTAATACTAAATTGTAATTATTTCACCTCTATGGCCTATTTATTGCCTTACCTCCCTACTCTTCTACATTTGCACACACTGTACATAGATTTTTATATTGTGTTATTGACTGTACGTTTGTTTATGTGTAACTCTGTGTTTTTGTCGCACTGCTTTGCTTTATCTTGGCCAGGTCGCAGTTGTAAATGAGACCTTGTTCTCAACTGGCCGACCTGGTTAAATAAAGGTCAAATAAAAATCTACATATAAAAACTTCATGTAACTAATTATGTGACTTCTGAAGGTAATTGGTTGCACCAGATCTTATTTAGGGACTTCATAGCAAAGTGGTTCATAGCACGCACCCCTTTTCAGTTTTTATTTTTTTGTTTGTTTTTTTATTTTTTTTTGAAACAAGTTATATTTTTAATTTCACTTTACCAACTTGGAGTATTTTGTGTATGTCCATTACATGAAATCCAAATAAAAATCCATTTAAATTACAGGTTTAAAGTGTGTGTGTACGTTTGTTTATGTGTAACTCTGTGTTTTTGTCGCACTGCTTTATCTTGGCCAGGTCGCTGTGTGTGTGTGTGTGTGTGTGTGTGTGTGTGTGTGTGTGTGTGCGTGCGTGCGTGTGTTTGTTGTGTGTGCGTGCGTGAGTGCGTGCTTGTGTGAGTTTGTTGTGTGTGTGTGCGTGCGTGCTTGTGTGTGTTTGTTGTGTGTGCGTGCGTGCGTGCGTGCTTGTGTGTTTGTTGTGTGTGTGTGCGTGCGTGCGTGTGTGTGTTTGTTGTGTGTGTTTGTTGTGTGTGTGTGCGTGCGTGCGTGTGTGTGTTTGTTGTGTGTGCGTGCGTGCGTGCGTGCGTGTGTTTGTTGTGTGTGTGTGCGTGCGTGCTTGCGTGTGTTTGTTGTGTGTGCGTGCGTGCGTGCTTGTGTGTGTTTGTTGTGTGTGCGTGCGTGCTTGTGTGTGTTTGTTGTGTGTGTGTGCGTGCGTGTGTGTGTTTGTTGTGTGTGTGTGCGTGCGTGCGTGTGTGTGTTTGTTGTGTGTGCGTGCGTGCGTGCTTGTGTGTGTTTGGTGTGTGTGTGTGCGTGCGTGCGTGCGTGCGTGCGTGCGTGCGTGTGTGTGTTTGTTGTGTGTGTGTGCGTGCGTGCGTGTGTGTGTTTGTTGTGTGTGCGTGCGTGTGTGCGTGCGTGCGTGCGTGTGTGTGTTTGTTGTGTGTGTGTGCGTGCGTGCGTGTGTGTGTTTGTTGTGTGTGTGTGCGTGTGTGCGTGCGTGCGTGCGTGTGTGCGTGCGTGCGTGCGTGTGTACATGTTTAATGATTCTTGTGAGGACCAGAAGAATAGTAAACAAACAAAAGGTTGACCAACTGGGGACATTTTGTTAGTCCCCACAAGGGTTAAGGTCCGCGATCGTATTTGTTATTTTTGATGTCATTACGAATAGAGTTTGTTACAGAATGACAGTTGGTGCTGTTTGTGCCGTCATTCTGTTACCAAACTTTGCATCTGCACTGTTCTTCAAGAAAATGTGTTTTTGTGAAATGTTTAGTGGAAATTGTAAAAAGCCGTCCTTGTGCATAGAGTTGTATGGTTTGTTCAACTTGCCAATCATTGTTTTTTATTTGGACATACATCTCAAAGTAAAGTCTCAGGATCACTCTGTTACTGTGGAATTGCCCAACAACAACTCTCAACGGATGTTTTCATATGGTGCTGAAGAACACCATCTACTTCACATGAGCACTGCATTCATTTGTTCCACCGCCTTGTTGATAGTCAAACACGGAAATCAGTCTGTCAATCTTTAGTCTGCATCTCAATTCTCCACCCTCCTGTCATGGATTTAAATACATTGAATTGGTGTTAGCATTGGCTGGAGGGGAGTTTTCACCATCACAGGGAATGTGCAAGTACACACTTTGGGAGAAGGCTGAAGAATCTGACCACAGTCTTCGTTCTAGATAAGAGCAGGGGTTTGGACTGGAAATGCTGCTCTGAATGACAGCACAGCAGGAACACCAGCAACATCAACTGAAAGGTGAACTGTCTAACCACAGCCAGCCAGCCCCGGTCCTCTGCTAAAGAAAAAGGCCATTGAAGAGACAAACTATACCTGCTTTGTCTCTTGCTAATGACTCCATGTTTCAAACCCAGCGGAGGCTGAATAATTCAATAAACCGCCTGCTGGGCCCAAGGCAAATATTAATGCTCCTAGATGGTCATTTCGATATTTGGAACACAAGTAGTGTGTTCCAAATGGAACCCTATTCCATATGGGCTCTGGTCAAAAGCAGTGCACTATATAGCGAATAGGGTGCCATTTGGAACGCAGACATACAGCCATTTCTCTTGGATCCATTATTTATGGAGACCACCTGAGCTGGGGGAGCTGAGCCCTATAGAAGGAAGCCAGGGTGGGTTTGGGCGCCAGAACCACCATCTTGGAACGTGCAGGGCAACATTTCCGCTGCCTGACCACAGAAATGCACCAGTTCAGAGTCAAACAGAGAACAGAGGGCTGACTCCTCACTGGGATGGAGACATTCATCACTCCAGTTCAGAGTCAAACAGAGAACACAGGGCTGACTCCTCACTGGGATGGAGACATTCATCACTCCAGTTCAGAGTCAAACAGAGAACACAGGGCTGACTCCTCACTGGGATGGAGACATTCATCACTCCAGTTCAGAGTCAAACAGAGAACACAGGGCTGACTCCTCACTGGGATGGAGACATTCATCACTCCAGTTCAGAGTCAAACAGAGAACACAGGGCTGACTCCTCACTGTAAGGGAGCCTTTCATCACTCCAGTTCAGAGTCAAACAGAGAACAGAGGGCTGACTCCTCACTGGGATGGAGACATTCATCACTCTCAATGTGCATCCCCCTCCATCTGTCTCTCTTTCCCTCCCCGTCTCTCTCTCCATCATTCTCACTCCCTCTCCCTGTCTATCTCCCTTTCCCTCCATCTCTCTCTCCCTCTCTGGTGACTTACAGTAAGAACCTTGGTCGGTGCTTTTAGGCCAGGATGGATGAGTCAACATCTACCATTGCTTGTTACTCTAATGACCATGTTTAATGGAAGGAAGGGGGGCGGGGGGATGGCTGGGTGGGTGAAGTGGTAAGTGGGTGGTTGGGTAACTCAGAGGTTCCTTCCAAGTGGGACATCTGGTTCTACTGAACACACAAACAAACCCAACAAAAAAAGACAGTGGAAAACACATCCGGAAGACTAATGTTTACAGTCTCACTTGGCCACTGTTCCCACTCAACACCTGGAGAGGAACTGGAACTGAGTGCACTGTGCTACCAAAATACGTTTACACTGAAGCTTTTTTTATCTGATCTGTGTGTGGTCAGCTTCCTACTCAATCAGCACTCTACTGCATCCCAAATGTTACCCTTTCGGACAGGGTTCACAGGGCTCTTCCCAGAAATAGTCCACTATGTAGGGAATAGGCTGGCATTTGGGAGGCATTGTTTACGTCCGGCCCTACGGGGCTGAGGGGGGTTCGCTGTTATTGCTCTCTCTGTCACTGGCTGCTTTGAATGAATCTGTTGTTCGGACGGGCCAAGCTCCGGTCTTAAGGAACATCTATAAAAACATCAACAGGAGTCTTTCCAGAATAGTCCTGCTCAGACCCACCACTCTACACCGCTGGAGACTGTATGCTACAGTGACCTATACAATAAGACAGGGTCCAGTCTGATGCTGTGATGGTGCCGTACCAGCTTCTACTCTGGTAAGACAGAAACAGCCTTTGAGATAGCACTGTGGCTACGTCACAAATGGTACCTTACTCCTTCCATAGTGGACTCATTTTGACCAGAGCTCTATGGATCCCGGTCAAATGTAGTGTATAATATATGGTGCTATTTAGGAGGTAGGCCATCCTCTGGTCTTGTTGAACACCTGCAGTATGGTTGGATATGAGGAGAGGCTGTGTTGGAAGCCTTGGGCCTGGGGGAGAGAGACCCACTGAGTCATGGCTCTTTGCCTGTTCTGAACCAGAACAGAAACGACTAACACAACCCTAGGTGCAGCAGAGGGAGAGGCAAGGACAGGTAAACCACGTCCATTAACAGCCCCTGGAAAACACACAACAACAACAGCATTAGCAATGGGCAGTCAAGGGACATGGGGACAAAGAGATGAACCTCTTAAATATGAGAGACAAAGATATAAAGAGCTCTCTGGTGGGTTCAAATACATTTCATTTGAATTCTGAGAATATACATATTATAGTATTTTTTTTAGTATTCAGCACTTTATTTAGTACCGTCTTAGAAGTGATTTTTCATCAGCCTAAACCATTACATCATGTAGTCCATCTGTCAAGTATTTATTGATTTTGGGAAAATTAGACTTGTCAGGCCGTCATTGTAATTGAATAAAAAATGACTGACTCGCCTGGTTAAATGAAGGTTAAATAAATACAATTAAATGTTCTCTTCAATTCAGATTCCCAGTGAAGATGTCTCCTTGTTCTGTTTGGAGTAGGGTGAAGTTGCCCCTAGACACTGAACTTGGGTCAGTTTGGCATATTCCCCACTAATGGTTAAGGTTAGAATAGGGGAGGGGAAGCTGATCCTAGATCTGTACCTAGGTAAAATTCCACCTTGTAGCGGTCTGTTTACCAAGCTTCGCCATTCTATCTGTCAACCACTGCCGTGCCCCGGTTAGCAGCACGCTTGCACAACACTGATTCCGCTGGGTAATTATGGCAATTGTATGGCTGTACAAACAGACTAAACATCCTCTGTCTACCTTATCATTACATCCATTACTTAGCCCGGGGTTGGCAGTGTAACCCTTTGGGGTAATTTCACATTTAAAAAATTCAAGCCACTTAAGAGATCAACAGAGTCCCAAATGGCACTCTATTCCATAAATAGTGCACAATAAAGATCCTTTGAGCCCTGGTCAGCTATGAGGTTATGTGACATGGTTCAGTCACACATTATCTTCTAATCTCACGTATTACGACCATTAAAAGCCAAAAGCCACTAGAATACTAGCCCAAGTGTTGTTGTTTTTTTTAAACGCCCCCTAATAGTGCCTCTTTGCCATACATACGATGTGTTCAATTTAGGATTATCTGTCCACACAGGCATGTAGACAAGATGTGGTCCTTTTGTTGGATGAAGCATCGAAGCCAACAAGGGGGATTCCTTTGGAGTCATGATGAGCTGAGAATGGATCTCTTTCACAGGCTTCATGGTTGGCTTGAGGACACCGGGCACGTGCATATATTATGATGTCATTTCCCCTGACGAGTCAGTACATGGACTCAGTTTCAACGCACGTTATCATCATTGGCAATCGACTGATATAATGCTTTTGCTACTGTAGATTTAAGGGGATAGGGAAAGATGAGTAAATGCTTAAATAAACAGAATTAAAAGATGTCTTGGCAGGGAGTTCGTACGGAGCGACAGAACAAACTAATTTAAACTAGCACACATTAATCACAAAGTAGGAAAAGATGCCTTGTAACCATAGACATGAACATGGCCAAATTGTATTCAATCCTGTAAACATATTATACTGCCTTTTGGAGACTGAGTCAAAACAAAGTCACTGAATCAATTAACCCCTTCTTCACATTCATCCTCTGCCCGAACCCTGACCTTCCTGGCCGGGGAACGAGGGGTTGGGTTTCATGCTAAGGGGGAGAGGGTTCTGGGGGATTACAGTGTAATTAACCCCTGCTCCAGACCACTGGTTTTAGAGAGATGAGACAGACATAATGTTGGTTTAGACCTGCCAGGCCCAGACGTACACACACACACACACAAACTTGTAGGCAGGCATACACAGGCTCACACTTAAATAAGGCAAAGAGAAAGAATAACAGTACCCACACATACCCACACTGATAAACACAAAGTGAGAGACAGACATACATGTACCAACAGCTGCATCCACAGAGGTACACCGTTTTATAAAAGCCTACAACCTACTGTTAAACATTCATCTCATAGTGATATGAGATGAGCCTGCTATGAGTCAGCCAGCTTGTCAGCCATGTAGTCAGGTAGTCAGACAGCTAGTCAGCCATGTAGTCAGGTAGTCAGACAGCTAGTCAGCCATGTAGTCAGGTAGTCAGACAGCTAGTCAGCCATGTAGTCAGGTAGTCAGACAGCTAGTCAGCCATGTATTCAGGTAGTCAGACAGCTAGTCAGCCATGTATCCAGGTAGTCAGACAGGTAGTCCGCTAGGTAGTCAGACAGCCAGTCAGCCATGTATCAAGGTAGTCAGACAGCTAGTCAGCCATGTAGTCAGGTAGTCCGACAGCTAGTCAGCCATGTATTCAGGTAGTCAGACAGCTAGTCAGCCATGTATCCAGGTAGTCAGACAGCTAGTCAGCCATGTATCCAGGTAGTCAGACAGGTAGTCCGTCAGGTAGTCAGACAGGTAGAGCCAGGTAGTCAGTCAGGTAGTCAGACAGTTAGAGCTGGGTAGTCAGACAGGTATCCAGGTAGCCAGCCAGGTAGTCCACCAGGTAGTCAGACAGGTATTCAGCCGGGTAGTCAGACAGGTATCCAGGTAGTCCGCAAGGTAGTCCGCCAGGTAGTCCTCCATGTATCCAGGTACCCGGCCAGGTGGTCCGCCAAGTAGTCAGCTAAGTAGTCAGTCAGGTACCCAGGTAGCCAGCCAGGTAGTCCGCGAGGTAGTCAGCCAGATATCCAGGTAGTCAGCCAGGTAGTCAGTCAGGTAGACCCATGCTGCCTGAGTAATAATGGTCTCCCCAATTCTCGGAGGGAGGAAGACTGTGTTAAACACCCAGAAACGTCTGTACAGGCACAGTGGCTAACACACAAACACACGCATGTACTGACAGGCACATATATGCGGGCACACACGTGTATACAAGCAGGCCCGCAAACACACACACACAGCCCCCAAAACCCCCTTAAGGCCTGTCCTCCCAAACCAGCCACCTGCTGTTACCTAACAGGGTGATGTCAAGCGGACCACATGCCCATTCATCCCAGGACGTTGAGAATCAACAGAGTTAAACAGCACCTATCTGGAGTGAAAGAGAGGTCTACACAGATCACAGGCCCGGGCTGTTTCCCTAATGGCACCCTTATACAGAGCACTACTTTAGACCAGGGCCCTTAGAGCTCGGTTCACAAGCACTGCTCTAAATAGGGAATAGGGTGGCATTTGGGACGCAGCCATACCATACAGATCATAGACCCAGTCAGAGCGGTGATGAGTGATGTTTTCACACCCACAATGTTGTTTTCATTATAGAGGGGTAGCCTGTTTAGTTATCTCTCTGAATCCTACAGACGTAGTGTTAGTGTTCCCATTGTTTAGTTATCTCTTAGAATCCTACAGACGCAGTGTCATAGTGTTCCCATTGTTTAGTTATCTCTTAGAATCCTACAGACGTAGTGTCATAGTGTTCCCATTGTTTAGTTATCTCTACAGAATCCTACAGACTTAGTGTCATAGTGTTCCCATTGTTTAGTTATCTCTACAGAATCCTACAGACGTAGTGTTATAGTGTTCCCATTGTTTAGTTATCTCTACAGAATCCTACAGACATAGTGTTATAGTGTTCCCATTGTTTAGTTATCTCTCAGAATCCTACAGACGTAGTGTCATAGTGTTCCCATTGTTTAGTTATCTCTTAGAATCCTACAGACATAGTGTTCCCATTGTTTAGTTATCTCTACAGAATCCTACAGACGTAGTGTCATAGTGTCCCCATTGTTTAGTTATCTCTACAGAATCCTACAGACGTAGTGTCATAGTGTCCCCATTGTTTAGTTATCTCTTAGAATCCTACAGACATAGTGTTAGTGTCCCCATTGTTTAGTTATCTCTTAGAATCCTACAGACAGTGTCATAGTGTTCCCATTGTTTAGTTATCTCTTAGAATCCTACAGACATAGTGTCCCCATTGTTTAGTTATCTCTTAGAATCCTACAGACATAGTGTTCCCATTGTTTAGTTATCTCTTAGAATCCTACAGACATAGTGTCCCCATTGTTTAGTTATCTCTCAGAATCCTACAGACATAGTGTTCCCATTGTTTAGTTATCTCTTAGAATCCTACAGACGTAGTGTCATAGTGTCCCCATTGTTTAGTTATCTCTTAGAATCCTACAGACATAGTGTTATAGTGTCCCCATTGTTTAGTTATCTCTACAGAATCCTACAGACGTAGTGTCATAGTGTTCCCATTGTTTAGTTATCTCTTAGAATCCTACAGACGTAGTGTTATAGTGTCCCCATTGTTTAGTTATCTCTTAGAATCCTACAGACATAGTGTTATAGTGTTCCCATTGTTTAGTTATCTCTCAGAATCCTACAGACGTAGTGTTAGTGTCCCCATTGTTTAGTTATCTCTACAGAATCCTACAGACGTAGTGTCATAGTGTCCCCATTGTTTAGTTATCTCTTAGAATCCTACAGACATAGTGTCATAGTGTCCCCATTGTTTAGTTATCTCTTAAAATCCTACAGACATAGTGTTAGTGTCCCCATTGTTTAGTTATCTCTTAGAATCCTACAGACATAGTGTCATAGTGTTCCCATTGTTTAGTTATCTCTTAGAATCCTACAGACATAGTGTCCCCATTGTTTAGTTATCTCTCAGAATCCTACAGACATAGTGTTCCCATTGTTTAGTTATCTCTTAGAATCCTACAGACGTAGTGTCATAGTGTCCCCATTGTTTAGTTATCTCTTAGAATCCTACAGACATAGTGTTATAGTGTCCCCATTGTTTAGTTATCTCTACAGAATCCTACAGACGTAGTGTCAGTGTTCCCATTGTTTAGTTATCTCTTAGAATCCTACAGACGTAGTGTTATAGTGTCCCCATTGTTTAGTTATCTCTTAGAATCCTACAGACATAGTGTTATAGTGTTCCCATTGTTTAGTTATCTCTCAGAATCCTACAGACGTAGTGTTAGTGTCCCCATTGTTTAGTTATCTCTACAGAATCCTACAGACATAGTGTTATAGTGTTCCCATTGTTTAGTTATCTCTCAGAATCCTACAGACATAGTGTTATAGTGTCCCCATTGTTTAGTTATCTCTCAGAATCCTACAGACATAGTGTTCCCATTGTTTAGTTATCTCTTAGAATCCTACAGACATAGTGTCCCCATTGTTTAGTTATCTCTCAGAATCCTACAGACATAGTGTTATAGTGTCCCCATTGTTTAGTTATCTCTCTGAATCCTACAGACGTAGTGTTATAGTGTCCCCATTGCTTAGTTATCTCTTAGAATCCTACAGACTTAGTGTTATAGTGTCCCCATTGTTTAGTTATCTCTACAGAATCCTACAGACATAGTGTTCCCATTGTTTAGTTATCTCTTAGAATCCTACAGACGTAGTGTTATAGTATTCCCATTGTTTAGTTATCTCTTAGAATCCTACAGACTTAGTGTTATAGTGTCCCCATTGTTTAGTTATCTCTTAGAATCCTACAGACTTAGTGTTATAGTGTCCCCATTGTTTAGTTATCTCTTAGAATCCTACAGACATAGTGTCATAGTGTTCCCATTGTTTAGTTATCTCTTAGAATCCTACAGACGTAGTGTTAGTGTCCCGATTGTTTAGTTATCTCTCAGAATCCTACAGACGTAGTGTCATAGTGTCCCCATTGTTTAGTTATCTCTACAGAATCCTACAGACATAGTGTCATAGTGTCCCCATTGTTTAGTTATCTCTTAGAATCCTACAGACGTAGTGTTATAGTATTCCCATTGTTTAGTTATCTCTTAGAATCCTACAGACGTAGTGTTAGTGTCCCGATTGTTTAGTTATCTCTCAGAATCCTACAGACGTAGTGTCATAGTGTCCCCATTGTTTAGTTATCTCTTAGAATCCTACAGACATAGTGTCATAGTGTCCCCATTGTTTAGTTATCTCTCAGAATCCTACAGACATCGTGTCCCCATTGTTTTTCCCCTGGAGATGCCTTCTTATCCAGCTTAGTGTGGTACGTCTTGGCCGTTTCATTCACAAAAACACAATCCCTCTTAAGTCCTCCTTCGTGGAGATGAAGACATCTGAGCGCCTTGCCAAAACCACTTCAGCAATCACATGCTCCAATCTTCTTCTCCAAATAAACCTCCCAACGGGAAAAAGCCAGTTGCCCGGCAGAACACCAATCTTCCAAAGGTGAGCCCACAGAAGCCCAGGTGGCTCGTCGGAACACCAATCTCCCAAAGGAGAGCCCACAGAAGCCCAGTGGCCCGTCGGAACACCAATCTCCTATAGGAGAGCCCACAGAAGCCCAGGCGGCTCGTCGGAACACCAATCTCCTAAAGGAGAGCCCACAGAAGCCCAGCGGCCCGTTGGAACACCAATCTCCTAAAGGAGAGCCCACAGAAGCCCAACGGCACGTTGGAACACCAGTCTCCTAAAGGAGAGCCCACAGAAGCCCAGGCGGCCCGTCGGAACACCAATCTCCTAAAGGAGAGCCCACAGAAGCCCAGTGGCCCGTCGGAACACCAATCTCCTATAGGAGAGCCCACAGAAGCCCAGGCGGCCCATCGGAACACCAATCTCCTATAGGAGAGCCCACAGAAGCCCAGGCGGCCCATCGGAACACCAATCTCCTAAAGGAGAGCCCACAGAAGCCCAGCGGCCCGTTGGAACACCAGACCACGTGTGTTAATGTAACCCCGTTGGAACACCAGACCACGTGTGTTAATGTAACCCCGTTGGAACACAAGACCATGTGTGTTAATGTAACCCCGTTGGAACACAAGACCACGTGTGTTAATGTAACCCCGTTGGAACACAAGACCATGTGTGTTAATGTAACCCCGTTGGAACACAAGACCATGTGTGTTAATGTAACCCCGTTGGAACACAAGACCATGTGTGTTAATGTAACCCCGTTGGAACACAAGACCACGTGTGTTAATGTAACCCCGTTGGAACACCAGACCACGTGTGTTAATGTAACCCCGTTGGAACACCAGACCATGTGTGTTAATGTAACCCCGTTGGAACACAAGACCACGTGTGTTAATGTAACCCCGTTGGAACACAAGACCATGTGTGTTAATGTAACCCCGTTGGAACACAAGACCACGTGTGTTAATGTAACCCCGTTGGAACACCAGACCATGTGTGTTAATGTAACCCCGTTGGAACACAAGACCACGTGTGTTAATGTAACCCCGTTGGAACACAAGACCATGTGTGTTAATGTAACCCCGTTGGAACACAAGACCACGTGTGTTAATGTAACCCCGTTGGAACACCAGACCATGTGTGTTAATGTAACCCTGTTGGAACACAAGACCATGTGTGTTAATGTAACCCCATTGGAACACAAGACCATGTGTGTTAATGTAACCCCGTTGGAACACAAGACCATGTGTGTTAATGTAACCCCGTTGGAACACAAGACCACGTGTGTTAATGTAACCCCGTTGGAACACCAGACCATGTGTCTTAATGTAACCCCGTTGGAACACAAGACCATGTGTGTTAATGTAACCCCGTTGGAACACAAGACCATGTGTGTTAATGTAACCCCGTTGGAACACAAGACCATGTGTGTTAATGTAACCCCGTTGGAACACAAGACCATGTGTGTTAATGTAACCCCGTTGGAACACAAGACCATGTGTGTTAATGTAACCCCGTTGGAACACAAGACCATGTGTGTTAATGTAACCCCGTTGGAACACAAGACCATGTGTGTTAATGTAACCCCGTTGGAACACAAGACCATGTGTGTTAATGTAACCCCGTTGGAACACAAGACCATGTGTGTTAATGTAACCCGGTTGGAACACAAGACCATGTGTGTTAATGTAACCCCGTTGGAACACAAGACCATGTGTGTTAATGTAACCCCGTTGGAACACAAGACCATGTGTGTTAATGTAACCCCGTTGGAACACAAGACCATGTGTGTTAATGTAACCCCGTTGGAACACAAGACCATGTGTGTTAATGTAACCCCGTTGGAACACAAGACCACGTGTGTTAATGTAACCCGGTTGGAACACAAGACCATGTGTGTTAATGTAACCCCGTTGGAACACAAGACCATGTGTGTTAATGTAACCCCGTTGGAACACAAGACCATGTGTGTTAATGTAACCCCGTTGGAACACAAGACCATGTGTGTTAATGTAACCCCGTTGGAACACCAGACCATGTGTGTTAATGTAACCCCGTTGGAACACAAGACCATGTGTGTTAATGTAACCCCGTTGGAACACAAGACCATGTTTGTTAATGTAACCCCGTTGGAACACAAGACCACGTGTGTTAATGTAACCCCGTTGGAACACAAGACCACGTGTGTTAATGTAACCCCGTTGGAACACAAGACCATGTGTGTTAATGTAACCCCGTTGGAACACAAGACCATGTGTGTTAATGTAACCCCGTTGGAACACAAGACCATGTGTGTTAATGTAACCCCGTTGGAACACAAGACCATGTGTGTTAATGTAACCCCGTTGGAACACAAGACCATGTGTGTTAATGTAACCCCGTTGGAACACAAGACCATGTGTGTTAATGTAACCCCGTTGGAACACAAGACCATGTGTGTTAATGTAACCCCGTTGGAACACAAGACCATGTGTGTTAATGTAACCCCGTTGGAACACAAGACCATGTGTGTTAATGTAACCCCGTTGGAACACCAGACCATGTGTCTTAATGTAACCCCGTTGGAACACAAGACCACGTGTGTTAATGTAACCCCGTTGGAACACAAGACCATGTGTGTTAATGTAACCCCGTTGGAACACCAGACCATGTGTCTTAATGTAACCCCGTTGGAACACAAGACCATGTGTGTTAATGTAACCCCGTTGGAACACCAGACCATGTGTGTTAATGTAACCCCGTTGGAACACAAGACCATGTGTGTTAATGTAACCCCGTTGGAACACCAGACCATGTGTCTTAATGTAACCCCGTTGGAACACAAGACCACGTGTGTTAATGTAACCCCGTTGGAACACAAGACCATGTGTGTTAATGTAACCCCGTTGGAACACAAGACCATGTGTGTTAATGTAACCCGTTGGAACACCAGACCATGTGTGTTAATGTAACCCCGTTGGAACACAAGACCACGTGTGTTAATGTAACCCCGTTGGAACACCAGACCATGTGTGTTAATGTAACCCCGTTGGAACACAAGACCATGTGTGTTAATGTAACCCCGTTGGAACACAAGACCATGTGTGTTAATGTAACCCCGTTGGAACACAAGACCATGTGTGTTAATGTAACCCCGTTGGAACACAAGACCATGTGTGTTAATGTAACCCCGTTGGAACACAAGACCATGTGTGTTAATGTAACCCCGTTGGAACACAAGACCATGTGTGTTAATGTAACCCGTTGGAACACCAGACCATGTGTGTTAATGTAACCCCGTTGGAACACAAGACCATGTGTGTTAATGTAACCCCGTTGGAACACAAGACCATGTGTGTTAATGTAACCCGTTGGAACACCAGACCATGTGTGTTAATGTAACCCCGTTGGAACACAAGACCATGTGTGTTAATGTAACCCCGTTGGAACACAAGACCACGTGTGTTAATGTAACCCCGTTGGAACACAAGACCATGTGTGTTAATGTAACCCCGTTGGAACACAAGACCATGTGTGTTAATGTAACCCCGTTGGAACACAAGACCATGTGTGTTAATGTAACCCCGTTGGAACACAAGACCATGTGTGTTAATGTAACCCCGTTGGAACACAAGACCACGTGTGTTAATGTAACCCCGTTGGAACACAAGACCATGTGTGTTAATGTAACCCCGTTGGAACACCAGACCATGTGTGTTAATGTAACCCCGTTGGAACACAAGACCATGTGTGTTAATGTAACCCCGTTGGAACACAAGACCATGTGTGTTAATGTAACCCCGTTGGAACACAAGACCATGTGTGTTAATGTAACCCCGTTGGAACACAAGACCATGTGTGTTAATGTAACCCCGTTGGAACACAAGACCATGTGTGTTAATGTAACCCGTTGGAACACCAGACCATGTGTGTTAATGTAACCCCGTTGGAACACAAGACCACGTGTGTTAATGTAACCCCGTTGGAACACAAGACCATGTGTGTTAATGTAACCCCGTTGGAACACAAGACCACGTGTGTTAATGTAACCCCGTTGGAACACAAGACCATGTGTGTTAATGTAACCCCGTTGGAACACCAGACCATGTGTCTTAATGTAACCCCGTTGGAACACAAGACCATGTGTGTTAATGTAACCCCGTTGGAACACAAGACCATGTGTGTTAATGTAACCCCGTTGGAACACAAGACCACGTGTGTTAATGTAACCCCGTTGGAACACAAGACCATGTGTGTTAATGTAACCCCGTTGGAACACCAGACCATGTGTGTTAATGTAACCCCGTTGGAACACAAGACCATGTGTGTTAATGTAACCCCGTTGGAACACAAGACCATGTGTGTTAATGTAACCCCGTTGGAACACCAGACCACGTGTGTTAATGTAACCCCGTTGGAACACAAGACCATGTGTGTTAATGTAACCCCGTTGGAACACAAGACCACGTGTGTTAATGTAACCCCGTTGGAACACAAGACCATGTGTGTTAATGTAACCCCGTTGGAACACAAGACCACGTGTGTTAATGTAACCCCGTTGGAACACAAGACCATGTGTGTTAATGTAACCCCGTTGGAACACAAGACCATGTGTGTTAATGTAACCCCGTTGGAACACAAGACCATGTGTGTTAATGTAACCCCGTTGGAACACAAGACCATGTGTGTTAATGTAACCCCGTTGGAACACAAGACCATGTGTGTTAATGTAACCCCGTTGGAACACCAGACCACGTGTGTTAATGTAACCCCGTTGGAACACAAGACCATGTGTGTTAATGTAACCCCGTTGGAACACAAGACCATGTGTGTTAATGTAACCCCGTTGGAACACCAGACCATGTGTCTTAATGTAACCCCGTTGGAACACAAGACCATGTGTGTTAATGTAACCCCGTTGGAACACAAGACCATGTGTGTTAATGTAACCCGGTTGGAACACAAGACCATGTGTGTTAATGTAACCCCGTTGGAACACAAGACCACGTGTGTTAATGTAACCCCGTCAGAACAGCAGACCCTAACCATCTCCCTATTCATAGGCCAGATAGACCATTGTGTCCTGGGCGCCTCTTTCCCTTCCAATGCAACCAACCAAGACCAGGCTGGCAAACATCACAGCCCGAGCCAGACAGACAAATTATAAGCTAGAAGATCTTGGGGTTTGTGAGGACAGTAGTAAAACACCAAAGGCTGGGCAGTAAACTTCCGAACAGTAGCATTATAGACCCAATGGCTGCTGGGTAGTATAGTTCAGAACAGTAGCAATATTGACCCAATGGCTGCTGGGTGGTATAGTTCAGAACAGTAGCTTTATAGAACCAATGGCTGCTGGGTGGTATAGTTCAGAACAGTAGCATTATAGACCCAATGGCTGCTGGGTGGTATAGTTCAGAACAGTAGCATTATTGACCCAATGGCTGCTGGGTGGTATAGTTCAGAACAGTAGCTTTATAGAACCAATGGCTGCTGGGTGGTATAGTTCAGAACAGTAGCATTATTGACCCAATAGCTGCTGGGTGGTATAGTTCAGAACAGTAGCATTATTGACCCAATGGCTGCTGGGTGGTATAGTTCAGAACAGTAGCATTATTGACCCAATGGCTGGGTGGTACATATGGACAGTATATGAATAGAAAAGGTGTGTACAGCAGTAGTTCTATAGGATAAGCTTTGACTAGAATATAGTATATACATATTAAGTGGGTAAAACAGTTTTTAAACATTATTAAAGTGACCAGTGTTCAATGATTATGTACATAGGGCTGCAGTCTCTAAGGTGCAGGGTTAGTAGTGACTATTTAACAGTCTGATTGCCTGGAGATAGAAGCTGTTTCTCAGTCTCTCTGTCCCAGGCTTTGATGCACCTGTACTGTCTCCGCCTTCTAGATGGTATCAGGGTGACTAGGCCGTGGCTCGGGTGGCTAAGACTAATTTCTTTAGCCTCCTGATGTCCTAAATTTGGCACCATACACATGGCCACACAATCACTTTCCCCAGCGCCTGACACCCCCCCTACTGCAGCCACTGACTGAGCCACTCAATGGCTGCTTAGCATTCGATAGCCTCACATCCCTAATTGAAGCACCCGGCAGTGGCAGAGCCTGTGATCAAGCGCACGTTATCCCCTTTGATCTGGTCATGCCTACGCCTCTGTCCAGTGTCCACACCTCCCTCTTGTGGTCAAAACAGACCAGACGACCACAGTGTAAAACAGGGGAGACTGTGGGCATCCTGTCATAAGAGCACACGTCATGATGGTATTGCATGAACACACTGCGGAACAACGTCAACATATATGGATTACGGGGTTTAGGGGCTTTGCTGTGGTGACATGAGGTTCCACACTGCGGCCATCCAGTTCTCAGAGCCTCTGGGAGGTCAGGAGAGGAGAGGGGGAATATTTGTTTGTTGGAGAGGAACAGCCACTAAATTTACTTGAGGCAGGTGAGAAGAAAGTGTCAAAATATAATTAATGGTACATCCCGAAGCTACAAGAAGGAAAAATGGCAAAATATAACAGTTTGATGGATAGATGAATACCTTGAAAGTTTGCTCCTCCTCATAATTACAAAGAACAAGTCTGACTCAGAGAGTTCTGATTCTAGACTAAGCTGTAATAACAAGGCCATAATATATACTACTAATACAGCTGTAATAACAAGGCCATAATATATATTACTAATACAGCTGTAATAACAAGGCCATAATATATACTACTAATACAGCTGTAATAACAAGGCCATAATGCATATTACTAATACAGCTGTAATAACAAGGCTATAATATATACTACTAATACAGCTGTAATAACAAGGCCATAATATATATTACTAATACAGCTGTAATAACAAGGCCATAATATATACTACTAATACAGCTGTAATAACAAGGCCATAATATATATTACTAAAACAGCTGTAATAACAAGGCCATAATATATATTACTAATACAGCTGTAATAACAAGGCCATAATATATATTACTAATACAGCTGTAATAACAAGGCCATAATATATATTACTAATACAGCTGTAATAACAAGGCCATAATATATATTACTAATACAGCTGTAATAACAAGGCCATAATATATACTACTAATACAGCTGTAATAACAAGGCCATAATGTATATTACTAATACAGCTGTAATAACAAGGCCATAACGTATATTACTAATACAGCTGTAATAACAAGGCCATAATGTATATTACTAATACAGCTGTAATAACAAGGCCATAATGTATATTACTAATACAGCTGTAATAACAATATATACTACTAATACAGCTGTAATAACAAGGCCATAACGTATATTACTAATACAGCTGTAATAACAAGGCCATAATGTATTTTACTAATACAGCTGTAATAACAAGGCCATAATGTATATTACTAATACAGCTGTAATAACAATACATACTACTAATACAGCTGTAATAACAAGGCCATAATGTATATTACTAATACAGCTGTAATAACAAGGCCATAATGTATATTACTAATACAGCTGTAATAACAAGGCCATAATATATATTACTAATACAGCTGTAATTACAAGGCCATAATATATACTACTAATACAGCTGTAATAACAAGGCCATAATGTATATTACTAATACAGCTGTAATAACAAGGCCATAATGTATATTACTAATACAGCTGTAATAACAATATATACTACTAATACAGCTGTAATAACAAGGCCATAACGTATATTACTAATACAGCTGTAATAACAAGGCCATAATGTATTTTACTAATACAGCTGTAATAACAAGGCCATAATGTATATTACTAATACAGCTGTAATAACAATATATACTACTAATACAGCTGTAATAACAAGGCCATAATGTATATTACTAATACAGCTGTAATAACAAGGCCATAATGTATATTACTAATACAGCTGTAATAACAAGGCCATAATATATATTACTAATACAGCTGTAATAACAAGGCCATAATATATACTACTAATACAGCTGTAATAACAAGGCCATAATGTATATTACTAATACAGCTGTAATAACAAGGCCATAACGTATATTACTAATACAGCTGTAATAACAAGGCCATAATGTATATTACTAATACAGCTGTAATAACAAGGCCATAATGTATATTACTAATACAGCTGTAATAACAATATATACTACTAATACAGCTGTAATAACAAGGCCATAATGTATATTACTAATACAGCTGTAATAACAAGGCCATAATGTATATTACTAATACAGCTGTAATAACAAGGCCATAATATATATTACTAATACAGCTGTAATAACAAGGTCATAATGTATATTACTAATACAGCTGTAATAACAAGGCTATAATGTATATTACTAATACAGCTGTAATAACAAGGCCATAATGTATATTACTAATACTGCTGTAATAATAAGGACATAATATACAGTGTGTATAATTGATACCCTATGGGTATGCAGTGTGTATAACTGATACCCTATGGGCATGCAGTGTGTATAACTGATACTCTATGGGCATGCAGTGTGTATAATTGATACCCTATGGGTATGCAGTGTGTATAACTGATACTCTATGGGCATGCAGTGTGTATAACTGATACCCTATGGGTATGCAGTGTGTATAACTGATACTCTATGGGCATGCAGTGTGTATAACTGATACCCTATGGGCATGCAGTGTGTATAACTGATACCCTATGGGCATGCAGTGTGTATAACTGATACCCTATGGGCATGCAGTGTGTATAATTGATACCCTATGGGTATGCAGTGTGTATAATTGATACCCTATGGGTATGCAGTGTGTATAACTGATACTCTATGGGCATGCAGTGTGTATAACTGATACTCTATGGGCATGCAGTGTTTATAACTGATTCCACACGGCGAGGCTGGCAACAATACAACAGAGAGGCGATGTATTCCCAAGAGATTCCCGGGAGTCAAAGAACCTGTGGACATGGATGACCGCTCCTTAAGCAAACTGCATGTGTTCTGCCCTGTTAATATTTTTTATTTTTTATTTATTTATTTCACCTTTATTTAACCAGGTAGGCTAGTTGAGAACAAGTTCTCATTTGCAACTGCGACCTGGCCAAGATAAAGCATAGCAGTATGAGCAGACAACACAGAGTTACACATGGAGTAAACAATTAACAAGTCAATAACACAGTAGAAAACAAAGGGGGAGTCTATATACAATGTGTGCAAAAGGCATGAGGTAGGCGAATAATTACAATTTTGCAGATTAACACTGGAGTGATAAATGATCAGATGGTCATGTGCAGGTAGAGATATTGGTGTGCAAAAGAGCAGAAAAATAAATAAATAAAAACAGTATGGGATGAGGTAGGTGAAAATGGGTGGGCTATTTACCAATAGACTATGTACAGCTGCAGCGATCGGTTAGCTGCTCAGATAGCTGATGTTTGAAGTTGGTGAGGGAGATAAAAGTCTCCAACTTCAGCGATTTTTGCAATTCGTTCCAGTCACAGGCAGCAGAGTACTGGAACGAAAGGCGGCCAAATGAGGTGTTGGCTTTAGGGATGATCAGTGAGATACACCTGCTGGAGCGCGTGCTACGGGTGGGTGTTGCCATCGTGACCAGTGAGCTGAGATAAGGCGGAGCTTTACCTAGCATGGACTTGTAGATGACCTGGAGCCAGTGGGTCTGGCGACGAATATGTAGCGAGGGCCAGCCGACTAGAGCATACAAGTCGCAGTGGTGGGTGGTATAAGGTGCTTTAGTGACAAAACGGATGGCACTGTGATAGACTGCATCCAGTTTGCTGAGTAGAGTGTTGGAAGCCATTTTGTAGATGACATCGCCGAAGTCGAGGATCGGTAGGATAGTCAGTTTTACTAGGGTAAGCTTGGCGGCGTGAGTGAAGGAGGCTTTGTTGCGGAATAGAAAGCCGACTCTTGATTTGATTTTCGATTGGAGATGTTTGATATGAGTCTGGAAGGAGAGTTTGCAGTCTAGCCAGACACCTAGGTACTTATAGATGTCCACATATTCTAGGTCGGAACCATCCAGGGTGGTGATGCTAGGCGGGGATGCGGGTGCAGGCAGCGATCGGTTGAAAAGCATGCATTTGGTTTTACTAGCGTTTAAGAGCAGTCGGAGGCCACGGAAGGAGTGTTGTATGGCATTGAAGCTTGTTTGGAGGTTAGATAGCACAGTGTCCAATGACGGGCCGAAAGTATATAAAATGGTGTCGTCTGCGTAGAGGTGGATCAGGGAATCGCCCGCAGCAAGAGCAACATCATTGATGTATACAGAGAAAAGAGTCGGCCCGAGAATTGAACCCTGTGGCACCCCCATAGAGACTGCCAGAGGACCGGACAGCATGCCCTCCGATTTGACACACTGAACTCTGTCTGCAAAGTAATTGGTGAACCAGGCAAGGCAGTCATCCGAAAAACCGAGGCTACTGAGTCTGCCGATAAGAATATGGTGATTGACAGAGTCGAAAGCCTTGGCAAGGTCGATGAAGACGGCTGCACAGTACTGTCTTTTATCAATGGCGGTTATGATATCGTTTAGTACCTTGAGTGTGGCTGAGGTGCACCCGTGACCGGCTCGGAAACCAGATTGCACAGCGGAGAAGGTACAGTGGGATTCAAGATGGTCAGTGACCTGTTTGTTGACTTGGCTTTCGAAGACCTTAGATAGGCAGGGCAGGATGGATATAGGTCTGTAACAGTTTGGGTCCAGGGTGTCTCCCCCTTTGAAGAGGGGGATAACTGCGGCAGCTTTCCAATCCTTGGGGATCTCAGACGATATGAAAGAGAGGTTGAACAGGCTGGTAATAGGGGTTGCGACAATGGTGGCGGATAGTTTCAGAAATAGAGGGTCCAGATTGTCAAGCCCAGCTGATTTGTACGGGTCCAGGTTTTGCAGCTCTTTCAGAACATCTGCTATCTGGATTTGGGTAAAGGAGAACCTGGAGAGGCTTGGGCGAGGAGCAGCGGGGGGGGCGGGGCTGTAGGCCGAGGTTGAAGTAGCCAGGCGGAAGGCATGGCCAGCCGTTGAGAAATGCTCATTGAAGTTTTCGATAATCATGGATTTATCGGTGGTGACCGTGTTACCTAGCCTCAGTGCAGTGGGCAGCTGGGAGGAGGTGCTCTTGTTCTCCATTGACTTCACAGTGTCCCAGAACTTTTTGGAGTTGGAGCTACAGGATGCAAACTTCTGCCTGAAGAAGCTGGCCTTAGCTTTCCTGACTGACTGCGTGTATTGGTTCCGGACTTCCCTGAACAGTTGCATATCACGGGGGCTATTCGATGCTATTGCAGTCCGCCACAGGATGTTTTTGTGCTGGTCGAGGGCAGTCAGGTCTGGGGTGAACCAAGGGCTGTATCTGTTCTTAGTTCTGCATTTTTTGAACGGAGCATGCTTATCTAAAATGGTGAGGAAGTTACTTTTAAAGAATGACCAGGCATCCTCAACTGACGGGATGAGGTCAATGTCCTTCCAGGATACCTGGGCCAGGTCGATTAGGAAGGCCTGCTCACAGAAGTGTTTTAGGGAGCGTTTGACAGTGATGAGGGGTGGTCGTTTGACTGCGGCTCCGTAGCGGATACAGGCAATGAGGCAGTGATCGCTGAGATCCTGGTTGAAGACAGCGGAGGTGTATTTGGAGGGCCAGTTGGTCAGGATGACGTCTATGAGGGTGCCCTTGTTTACAGAGTTAGGGTTGTACCTGGTGGGTTCCTTGATGATTTGTGTGAGATTGAGGACATCTAGCTTAGATTGTAGGACTGCCGGGGTGATGGAAAGGCGTTGACCCGTAGTAGAAATGAATGAGATGTGCTTTCATCCTGGAGTGTTAACAAGGTAGGGGTTTATCTTTCTTACACTTTATTATGGCACAGCTCGCTAGATCTGATCTTAGATCAGCCCATCAAAGTTAATACACAAGGTTTTCTCCACCCCCGTTAATTTATTCAGATTAAATTAATTAACTACTACAGCGGAGAATGCTAAACGAATTACTCATTTGATTTAATCAACACAAATAAGCGTTTGATAGGCCGGGCCTCATCATTTCCATGGCATTTGTTTACTATTCCGATGGAGCTCGTAAATTCCACCTGGAGAGGTTTATTGACGGTTGTGTTATCTCATCACTTCACATCAGGGTTTAGCAAAGCAGAGTGTCATCCAATGTTAACCTGATAAGACTCAGTAGACAAGGGAACATTGGGCTCTCTTGTCTACACACACACACAAACACACCCACACACACACGCACACACACGCGTGCAAGCACATGCACACCCTCCAGTACAACTCACAAAAGTCAAACTGTAACTTTATAATTTATGACAGAAGCCACCTCAGGCAAACTTAGATGAATCACCACTCTGGTAAAAAAAAACACAAACAAATCACACACAACACCGGCATCTTTATTAGTCACTTGGCTGCCAATAAAAGTGTTTACAAGCTACCGTAGACGGCAGGCCGTAGCATCCGCGACTAATGGTATGGTTGAGCGGACTTAATTCCACGTGTCTACTGCGACAATGACAGGTTTGGGGGGGGCACCATTTCCCAAATGGTACCATTTCCCCTAAATAGTGCACTACCTTTGATCAGGCCCCATGGGGTAGTGCACTATATAGGGAATAGGGTGTAATTTAGGACTCAGCCTTGGCCTTCCTCAGGTCTAGAACTTAATAACAAACCATCTCCCCACAAAAAAAGGGAAACGCGTCCAGGTCCTCTATTCCAGGACACAGTGATTGATAGTGTCCATGTCTGGCATACTTTAGCGCTGATGAGATTTACAAACGGCATAATTGATGGGTGAACTGCAACCAGACAGTATCTCCTCGAACCGCAGGCATGAGGCTCGGCACACAAAGCTGCTGGATAAGGCGTCTCCCAGCCAACAAAAAAAAGAGTGGATGATTTGTGAGGTGACCTCCTGGTCCCCTTTTCGGATCACTCTACTGTGAGGAAGTCAGAGTCAGGGAAGAGAGAGTGCACAACAGAGGGCAATGGGCTAAATCAGGGTCACACAGAGTGTTTTATGGTAGACTTAAACAAATCAAAAGTATACAGCTCACACACATGGTTATAGGCTTAAAAAAATAAAACACCTGCACCATGTCAGATATAGAGTTGATATGTATTACATTTTGAGTTTGCAACCAAATATTACACTTTATATACACTACCGTTCAAAAGGTTGGGGTTACTTAGAAATGTCCTTGTTTTTGAAAGAAAAGCTCATTTTGTTGTCCATTAAAATAACATCAAATTGATCGTAATTACAGAGTAGACATTGTTAATATTGTAAATTACATTTCTTAGTGGCCCCAAACTTTTGAACGGTAGTGTACATCACAGAAGACTGAAATATAACAAAATTGTTTGACATAGAAACACCAGATTTTTTCTCATTTTTATTCATTATGAATTTATATGAATAACATTCCATCCATGAGGCCAAAGAGGACTTTTGGTCATTGACTACAGCAAAGGGTTACAGAGATAGGGAATGAACAAAGAGTCATTCATTCAGCCACCTTGCGTGCATTGAGAGGGGATGAGTTCATTAATAGGCAGGTATGGGTATGATGAGCGTCGGTAAGGATAGAGGGGGACTGACAGGGCTGTGAGCAGCGATGAGCAGCGATGAGGAATGAGGAGATAAAGAGAGAAAAGGGGACCATACAGCCTTATGGGCTCTGCTGATGCATTCCAACAACAGACGTGTGCAAACAGGAAATACCCCCGGGGTTGTACATGTGTTCCCGTGGAGCGAAACCACTCAGGTAAAAAACAAAAAACGAAAAGGAATGGAAAAATAAGTGGAGGAAGACATAGCCCAGACAGCACCTCTAAATGGATGTACTGTAACTCCACTGGACAATATCCACAGGGAGGTTTGGCCTCGTCAATGTGCTGATGCAAACCCAGCTCTGTTTCCCCAGAAGAGCAGCTGATAAAAAAATATGAATGAATGGGACCTGTTTTTCTTTTTTTTCAGGAGTACCTGTCTGGGAGGGAGATTTGCTCAGAGAAACGGCTGCTTACCACATTGGGGAGAGTGGCGGTGAGATTTTTCCGACAGGGGGTTCCGATCCGGTGGGTCGTGTCTCTTAGATGTTTCAGTAGCTGTTGGAGCAGGATTTGACTTTGGTCTGACTCACCATGGCATGACTGTAATCCTACAGCCCAGTAGGACAGAGGAGAGGGGCCATTTTCCAGACCTCCACATGACCTGGCCCCTAATAGTTAACATTAAGGAGTCTCGTGACTGTAGGAGACTGCTGCTGCCTGGACTGACGGTGTCCCAAACAGTACCCCATTCCCTGGCCTATATAGAACACTACTTTTGACCAGAGATCACATGACACACCCTGACACACTGCGGTCAGAAAGGGGCCTTAGTGCTGACTATATCATTCATGGCCCTTTCGGAAAAACACAACTAAATGAGGCTAATCATACTGGTCAACCAAGGTAAGGCAATGCTGTATTTTAACAAACAAGTCTGCGAGTATATGAGTGAATGCATAGCAGAGTGGTGGTCTGACTATATATACACTATATATACTAAAGTATGTGGACACCTCTTTAAATTAGTGGATTCAGTTATTTCAGCCACACCCGTTGCTGACAGGTGTATAAAATCGAGCACACAGTCATGCAATCTCCATAGACAAACATCGGCAGTGGAATGGCCCATACTGAAGAGCTCAGTGATTTTCAACGTGGTACCGTCATAGGATGCTACCTTTTCAACAAGTCAGTTCGTCAAATTTCTGTCCTGCTATAACTGCACAGGTCAACTGTAAGTGCTGTTATTGTGAATAGGAAACAACGTCTAGGAGCAACAACGGCTCAGCCGCGGCACAGTAGGCCACACAAGAAAACATAGTGCCAACTGTAAAGTTTTTTAGCAGAGGATTAATGGTCTGTTTTTCATAGTTCAGGCTCCTTATTTCCAGTGAAGGGAAATCTTAACACTACAGCATGCAATAACATTCTAGACAATTCTGTGCTTCCAACTTTGTGGCAACAGTTTGGGGAAGGGACTTTCCTGTTTCAGCATGACAATTCTCCCCTGCACAAAGCGAGGTCCATGCAGAAATGGTTTAACGAGATCGGTGTGGAAGAACTTGACTGGCTGCAATGAGCCCTGACCTCAACCCCATCAAACATCTTTGGGATGAATTGGAAAGCTGACTGAGCCAGGCCAAATCACCCAACATCAGTGCCCAACCTCGCTCTAGTGGAAAGCCTTCCCAGAATAGTGGAGGCTGTTATAACAGCAAAGGGGGGACCAACTCCATATTAGTGCTCAGAATTTTGGAACGAGATGTTCGACGAGCAGGTGGCCACATATGTTTTGTCATGTAGTGTACAGTCGTGGCCAAAAGTTTTGAGAATGACCAAAATATTAATTTCCACAAAGTTTGCTGCTTCAGTGTCTTTAGATATTTTTGTCAGATGTTACTATGGAATACTGAAGTATAAATACAAGCATTTCATAAGTGTCAAAGGCTTTTATTGACAATTACATGAAGTTGATGCAAAAAAGTCAATATTTACAGGGTTGACCCTTCTTTTTCAAGACCTCTGCAATCTGCCATGGCATGCTGTCAATTAACTTCTGGGCCACATTCTGACTGATGGCAGCCCAAAATATCAATGTTTTATTCCCGAGCCACTTAGTTATCACTTTTGCCTTATGGCAAGGTGCTCCATCATACTGGAAAAGGCATTGTTTGTCACCAAACTGTTCCTGAATGGTTGGGAGAAGTTCATCTCAGAGAATGTGTTGGTACCATTCTGTATTCATGGCTGTGTTCATAGGCAAAATTGTGAGTGAGCCCACTCCCTTGGGTGAGAAGAAACCCCACACATGAATGGTCTCAGGATGCTTTACTGTTGGCATGGCACAGGACTGATGGTAGCGCTCACCTTGTTTTCTCCGGACAAGCTTTTGTCCGGATACCCCAAACAATCGGAAAGGGGATTCATCAGAGAAAATGACTTTACCCCAGTCCTCAGCAGTCCAATCCCTGTACCTTTTGCAGAATATCAGTCTGTCCCTGATGTTTTTCCTGGAGTGAAGTGGCTTCTTTGCTGCCCTTCTTGACACCAGACCATCCTCCAAAAGTCTTTGCCTCACTGTGCGTGCAGATGCACTCACACCTGCCTGCTGTCATTCCTGAGCAAGCTCTGTACTGGTGGTGCCCCAATCCCGCAGCTGAATCCACTTAAGGAGACGGTCCTGGCGCTTGCTGGACTTTCTTGGGCTCCCTGAAGCCTTCTTCACAACAATTGAACCGCTCTCCTTGATGTTCTTGATGATCCGATAAATGGTTGATTTAGGTGCAATCTTACTGGCAGCAATTTCCTTGCCTGTGAAGCCCTTTATGTGCAAAGCAATGATGATGGCTGTCACGTTCTGACCTTTATTTCCTTTGTTTTGTCTTTATTTAGTATGGTCAGGGCGTGAGTTGGGGTGGGCAGTCTATGTTTGTTTTTCTATGTTTGGTTTCTGTTTCGGCCTAGTATGGTTCTCAATCAGAGCAGGTGTCGTTAGTGTGAAACTCAGGCTACCTAAGTATGATTCTCAATCAGAGACAACTAACGACACCTGCCTCTGATTGAGAACCATACTTAGGTAGCCTGAGTTTCACTGTTGGGGTGTGGGTGTTTGTTTCCGTGTGAGTGTTTTTCACCACATGGTACTGTTTCGGTTTGGTTTAATTCACGTTATCATTTATTGTTTTGTATTTCATAGTGTTCAGTGCTTTTCTTATTCAAATCGTCATGAACACTTACCACGCCGCATCTTGGTCCAATCCTTACTCCTCTTCAGACGAAGAAGAGGAAATCTGCCGTTACAACGGCACGTGTTTCCTTGCAGGTAACCATGGTTGACAGAGGAAGAACAATGATTCCAAGCACCACCCTCCTTTGGAAGCTTCCAGTCTGTTATTCAAACTCAATCAGCATGACAGAGTGATCTCCAGCCTTGTCTTCGTCAACACTCACACCTGTGTTAACAAGAGAATCACTGACATGATGTCAGCTGGTCCTTTTGTGGCAGGGCTGAAATGCAGTGGACATGTTTTTGGGGGATTCAGGTCATTTGCATGGCAAAGAGGGACTTTTCAATTAATTGCAATTAATCTGATCACTCTTCACAACATTCTGGAGTATATGCAAATTGCCATCATACAAACTGAGGCAGCAGACTTTGTGAAAATGTATATTTGTGTCATTCTCAAAACTTTTGGTCACGACTGTATGTATATACTATATCCGAACTGATGTTAGTATTCGAATACTTGTGTAAGAAATTTAGCTGGAACAAATATTGTCCTACTTCAACACTGAAAAGGATTATTCTAAATGTAATTAAAACATGCATGTGACAATGTTACATACAACGATGACATTTCAAATGATTAATTGTATAAAACAACAAACTTCTTATGACATGCACCTAATAAAAATACAGTGCCTTGCAAAAGTATTCATCCCCCTTGGTGTTTACATTACAATCTGTAATTGAAATAGATTTGGATTTGGATTTAATGTGACGGACATACACAAAATAGTCCAAATTGGTCAAGTGAAATGAAAAAAAAACTTTTTTTTTTTATTAAAAAAAATTGAAAAGTGGTGTGTGCATATGTATGTGACATATGGATGTCACCCCCTTTGCTATGAATCCCTTGAATATGATCCAATTACCTTCAGAGGTCACATAATTAGTTAAATAAATAATCCATCTGTGTGAAATGTAAGTGTCACATGATCTGTCATATGATCTCAGTGTTCTGAAAGGCCCCAGTGTCTGCAACACCACTAAGCAAAGGGAACCACCAAGCAAGCAGCACCATGAAGACCAAGGATATCTCCAAAAGGTCAGGGACAAAGTTGTGGAGAAGTACACAACAGGGTTGGGTTAAAAAAAATATCAGAAACTTTGAACATCCCACGGTGCACCATTAAACACATTATTAAAAAATTGAAAGAATATGGCACCACAACAAACCTGCCAAGAGAGGGCCGCCCACCAAAACTCACAGACCAGGCAAGGAGGGAATTAATCAGAGAAGCAATAAAGAGACCAAAGATAACCCTGAAGGAGCTGCAAAGCTCCACAGCTGAGATTGGAGTGTCTGTCCATAGGACCACTTTAAGCCGTACACTCCACAGAGCTGGGCTTTACGGAAGAGTGGACAGAAAAAAAGCCATTGCTTCAAGAAATAAATAAGCAACACTTTGGTGTTTGCCGAAAGGCATGCAGGAGACTCCACAAACATATGGAAGAAGGTACTCTGGTCAGAGACTAAAATTGAGCTTTTTGGCCATCAAGGAAAACGCTATGTCTGGCGCAAACCCAACACCTCTCATAACCCTGAGAATACCATCCCCACAGTGAAGCATGGTGGTGGCAGCATCATGCTGTGGGGATGTTTTCCATCGACAGGGACTGGGAAACTGGTCAGAATTGAAGGAATGATGGATGGTGCTAAATATAGGGAAATTCTCGAGGGAAACCTGTTTCAGTCTTCCAGAGATTTGAGACTGGGACGGAGGTTCACCTTCTAGCAGGACAATGACCCTAAGCATACTGCTAAAGCAACACTTATGTGGTTTAATAAGGGGAAACATTTAAATGTCTTGGAATGGCCTAGTCAAAACCCAGACCTCAATCCAATTGAGATTTATTAAAGATTGCTGTACACCAACAGAACGCATCCAACTTGAAATTGCTGGAGCAGTTTTGACTTGAAGAATGGGCAAAAATCCCAGTGGCTAGATGTTCCAAGCTTATAGAGACATACCCAAAGAGACTTGCAGCTGTAATTGATGTGGCTCTACAAAGCATTGACTTTGGGGGTGGGGTGAATAGTCATGCAAGCTCAAGTATTCAGTTTTTTTGGTCTTTTTTCTTGTTTGTTTCACAATAAGAAATATTTTGCAACTTCAAAGTGGTAGGCATGTTGTGTAAATCAAATTTATTTTTATTTTTTTATTTTACCTTTATTTAACCAGGCAAGTCAGTTAAGAACAAATTCTTATTTTCAATGACGGCCTGGGAACAGTGGGTTAACTGCCTGTTCAGGGGCAGAACGACAGATTTGTACCTTGTCAGCTCGGGGGTTTGAACTCACAACCTTCCGGTTACTAGTCCAACGCTCTAACCACTAGGCTACCCTGCCGCCCCAGAATGCAACCTCCCCAGAAATATATTGTAATTCCAGGTTGTAAGGCAACAAAATAGGAAAAATACCAAGGTAGGTGAATATTTTCACAGGAAGGAAGCTGACCGGTTCATGTGTGTGGCTTGTTGTTTATGTTGGCCAATCAAAGTGGCAAAGAGTCTCAATCTGTAGCAAGTGGAGTGAGAGTTCACTAAAGCAATGTAAGATGGAAAAAAATTACAATGAGCAACCAACCTATTGTTTTATCTGAGTGGGCTTGGGGAGAAACAGCAGCTTGTGGCCTCAATTAGCCTAGCTACAGTAACTATAGCTGGCTAGCTTAGCTGGGTTACCCCAGTCAAGACAGTCACTGTTATATGGGATGATAAATAACACCGTGGCTGCTTCAAGTTAGTTAGTCCTGGCTGTAGCCGAGTTGCCTTGGCTAACATTACTGTGTCTCTCTCTCCTTCTGCCCGCTCACATCCCACACACCACCCCTTCACAGCTGAAATAGAGCACCAGCCTCTCTCCCCTGACCAGCAGGGCACAGGTTAGTGAAAAAAAACATTTATTTTGAATATCCGGATATCCAGCAAAAATGAATGATACTTTCGTATAGTAACATTATTTCAAACCCCCATCCTTAGTGTGCATGTGTATAATGTGTGTGTGTGTGTGTGTGTGTGTGTGTGTGTGTGTGTGTGTGTGTGTGTGTGTGTGTGTGAGAGAGAGAGAGAGAGAGAGAGAGAGAGAGAGAAAGAAAGAGAGAGAGATTGACATAGTTAGAAAGTGAGAGAACATGAGTGTGGAATAGAAGAGGAGGAGGAAGAGTGACAGAGAGAGACAGACATTTGGAGTGTGTGTGTGTGAGCGTATGTGTGTGTGCCTGTGTGCGTACCAGTACAAATATGCTTTGGGTTGAAGCAGTTGCTCAGGTTTCCCAGAGGCTCAGAGGTGGCCCCTCTGACACTGACCTGAGGAACACAGCCAAAGGACAGGGGAAAAGACCAGGGAGAGAACCAGAGAGGACAACGATTAGCTCCACTGACTGCACCTCAAATGAAGGGGAACCCCAATACTCAGTACCCAGTTCTCTCTGCAGCAGCTGTGGTAATGCTACACACCACACACAAACAATGTTCATTGTGATTTAACCCACAGGTGCCTCCAAAACCCAAAGCCCTGGCAGGGCGAACCCGTTGAATGAAAGACAGGATTGTAGCATGACAATCAAAGCATGAAAAAGCAAAGTAGAGGGGGAAGTGGTAGAATAACAGGAGATGAGTCCTACCTCAGTAGTACATTATTTGGGCTCTGGCACAGCTAAACATTACCCAGCATGCATTGCATTGCGGTGGAGGGAGAAGGAGTTCCTATGACACAGAGTGAAATTGAATCTCATCCGGGAGCCAGCCAGACGGGTCGGTTTGGCCCGCGAGCCAACTCTTAACGAGGTGCAAGAGTGATCAACTCCCCCGCCCAATGACAGCGCCCCGCCCAGACCTCGTCTGAAAGCCACCCAAAACAAACCACTGAGGCCTGGCGCAAGAACTCAGCAGAGCAAAGCTGTCTAACCCCATACTGCCCTGAAATTATGACATGTCTCATGTCACAGAGCCTTTATTTAAACAGACCATTTATTCATAGTTACAGAGAGATACAGGGCAAGAGTAGAGAAAGTAGTTAAGGTGTCGGGGGGATTGAACTGTTGATCTTCAGGGCTCTGATATGTGACCTTCGGGGCTCTGATATGTTACCTTCGGGGCTCTGATATGTGACCTTCTGGGCTCTGATATGTGACCTTCGGGGCTCTGATATGTGACCTTCGGGGCTCTGATATGTGACCTTCAGGGCTCTGATATGTGACCTTCGGGGCTCTGATATGTGACCTTCGGGGCTCTGATATGTGACCTTCGGGGCTCTGATATGTGACCTTCAGGGCTCTGATATGTGACCTTCGGGGCTCTGATATGTGACCTTCGGGGCTCTGATATGTGACCTTCGGGGCTCTGATATGTGACCTTCGGGGCTCTGATATGTGACCTTCGGGGCTCTGATATGTGACCTTCGGGGCTCTGCTATGTGCAACGTATCAGGGGGGATGCCAGTCAACCACACGGGGTACAGTTACGGGACTTATAAAAGGATAGATATGTGTAAAGTTGACATCTAGATCTTTCCATTGACTACAGGGAAATGCTATTGAGCCATTTCATTTCATTTCATCAAGGACAATCACACATAATACAGTTCAAACAGAATGTGAGGTTGATGCTGCAAGCAGACAGTGAGGAAATAGAGGCCCTGGCTATCCTGGAGCGCTGGCCCTCTCTGAATCATCTGAAATCAATGGCTGTTTATTTGGGGGCTGCAGTGTCTGATAATGAACTTCCCAGTATGGATTCACTGCCGTGCACTGACTCTACCACCCTCCCTGCTCCCCCCCTGCCTCTGTCTCTCTGTCTCTCTGCATCTCTGTCTCTCTCCATATCCGTCTCTCTGTCGCTGTCTCTCAGTCGCAATCTCTCCATCTCTGTCTGTGTCTCAATCTCTGTCTCTCTCCATGTTCTTCTCTCTGTCTCTGTCTCTCAGTCGCAATCTCTCCATCTCTGTCTCTCTGCATCTCTGTCTCTCTCCATATCCGTCTCCCTGTCTCTGTCTCTCAGTCGCAATCTCTCCATCTCTGGCTCTCTGTATCTCTGTCTCTCTCCATATCCGTCTCTCTGTCTCTGTCTCTCAGTCGCAATCTCTCCATCTCTGTCTCTCTCTGTATCCGTCTCTCTCCTTATCCGTCTCTCTGTCTCTGTCTCTCAGTCGCAATCTCTCCATCTCTGTCTTAATGTCTCTCCATCTCTGTCATTCTTCTCTCTGTCTCTGTTGCTGTCTCTCCATCTCCGTCTTGGTTTCTGTGTCTCTGTCTCTGTCTTGCTTCTGTCTGTCTGTCTGTCTGTCTGACTGTCTCTCAATCAAACATCCTCTCAACTCACCACACTGTCTCCAATTAACTTGCAATCAGTTTAAACCTGCAGTGGGATTACAGATAGATTGATGGCACCCTATTCCCTACATAGTGCACTACTTTGGGTCAAAAGTTGTGCACTATGTAAGGAATATGGTGCCATTTAGGACAGATCATAAAGTAACAGAGGATACCCAGGAGCCCAGAACATTTCCACTACAATTACCACTGTGGGGTGTGGGGTGAAGTTGCCCCTAGATGCTTATCTTGTGTCAGTTTTCCATTCCCCCCATGAATGGTTAGGATCGGGGTGGTGGGAGCTGTTCCTAGACCTGTACCTAGGAGAAACTTAAACCCAGAGCATTTTGACAGAGAAGCCACCGCGGGTCCCGCGGCCTCTGAACTCGAGCCTCTGCTTCCTAAAGAGCATGCACAATTGACCCTGGCATAATCAGGTGGAAGTGAGCAGGGTTGCCAGTGGCGGAGCTTGACTAATCTCTGCAGTATTTGGCCATTAGGTGCTTTCATTAGCGGTTGGTACCACTGAGGTCAAAGCATTCCTGGTGAATCTGGCAACTGTGTGTGTGTGTGTGTGTGTGTGTGTGTGTGTGTGTGTGTGTGTGTGTGTGTGTGTGTGTGTGTGTGTGTAATGTGACAGATATGCTGCCTGTTGAGATGACAGGAAGGTTAAGGAAATTGGCATCATCCGTGTGTGTGTGTGGGGGGGGGCTTACCATCCATGACCACAGGTGTGATAGCATTACACGCCACCAGATGGCACTGTTCAGTCTGTGAAATGACTGAGGGGAGGCAGACTGGAGGAGCATGGCTAGCCCCCTGAGACTTAGACAGTCCTGATGCATCTAACCTAGGAGGTGATCACACGCTGTAGATATGAGGTCTTAAAGGGATAAGTGTTTTCAGGGTGAAGCGGTGCTCTCTCCTGACAGGCCTGAGTCTGAGGCAGTGTAGATGTTAGCATCATCTATCTGATTAAAGAGGGGAAACAGGCAAACTGGCCACTTATTGTGTGTGTGTGTGTGTGTGTGTGTGTGTGTGTGTACGTGTGTATGCATTCAGAGCTGTGTCTGGCAGAAACAGAGGCTATTGGGAGGCAGGGAGGATATATCGGCAGGCTTTGCGTGCCCTCCAAGTTTTGCAAGTTATTTACTTTCTGATCGACTGACCCATTTTGTGTGAGGGCTGAATCAATCTTGCTTCCCGCGGTGCACGGCGGGGCCATGCAGATAGCTGCGCTTCAGCCGGCACAGTTTGCAGCGACACCGTTTGTCAAAGCTGTCCAGAGATCCGGGGATGCCACAGAGGAGAGATGGAGAACGGTGGGAGAGAGGGAACGAGGAGAGATGAAGAGAAAGGCGGGCAGACAGTGCCAGAGAAAAGGTCAGCTGCCTCTTCAGCAGTTCTTCATGGTAAACAGGATGAGGACGTGGCCTGGATACTACACACCCTAGTTACAGTCTATACATGGACTGCTGCAGGCCACTGCAAGTTCGGCTGTGCTGTGGCACCCATGCAGAATCAACTACCAAACACCACAGAACACTACTGTCAGAATTTAACAGAGAAAATAGTACTCTGCCTGCACAGGCTAATGCTCAATAGCATTAGCCATTCTACCCCGCACAGGCTAACGTTCAATAGCATTAGCCATTCTACCCTGCACAGGCTGACGTTCAATAGCATTAGCCATTCTACCCTGCAAAGGATAACGTTCAATAGCATTAGCCATTCTACCCTGCACAGGCTAACGTTCAATAGCATTAGCCATTCTACCCTGCACAGGCTGACGTTCAATAGCATTAGCCATTCTACCCTGCAAAGGATAACGTTCAATAGCATTAGCCATTCTACCCTGCACAGGCTGACGTTCAATAGCATTAGCCACTCTACCCTGCACAGGCTAACGTTCAATAGCATTAGCCATTCTACCCCGCACAGGCTAACGTTCAATAGCATTAGCCATTCTACCCTGCACAGGCTGACGTTCAATAGCATTAGCCACTCTACCCTGCACAGGCTAACGTTCAATAGCATTAGCCATTCTACCCCGCACAGGCTGACGTTCAATAGCATTAGCCGCTCTACCCTGCACAGGCTAACGTTCAATAGCATTAGCCATTCTACCCTGCACAGGCTAATGTTCAATAGCATCAGCCATTCTACCCTGCACAGGCTAACGTTCAATAGCATCAGCCATTCTACCCTGCACAGGCTAACGTTCAATAGCATTAGCCATTCTACCCTGCACAGGCTAACGTTCAATAGCATCAGCCATTCTACCCTGCACAGGCTGACGTTCAATAGCATTAGCCATTCTACCCTGCACAGGCTAACGTTCAATAGCATTAGCCATTCTACCCTGCACAGGCTAACGTTCAATAGCATTAGCCATTCTACCCTGCACAGGCTAACGTTCAATAGCATTAGCCATTCTACAAAACCCCATTGAGACATGCAGCACTTTAAAAAATATATATATATACATATATATTTCACCTTTATTTAACTTCTCAATTCCAAATCAACCCATGGCCTCTACCCCAATGCAGATCATTTACATCTTCAACGATTGTGTAAGTAATGGCAATGTAACAATATAGTAAGGGGGTAGACTAAATTGCTTCTCCATTGGAAAGGGCTGTAGTCCCCAAGCCTCAAATCTGTCCTAGCTCAGAAACCTGGGTGAGGGCAACTGCCATGTTTGTTTCCCCATTAGCGCGTAACCCCCCATTAGAACGCTGTTATTACCCACGCAGAAAGACTAATGCCTGGCCTCCCAACATGTGGCTGCCCCTGGGGACTAGCTGGTGATCACAGGGGAGGGGCGGAACTGACACCATCAGTTACCCCCCAGAGACCCAATGCTCATAGATCAGTCAGTACTAAACATCCCGACTAGCAGAGAGGAAGAGGAATCAGTGGGTTGCTTAGTAATAAGAGAAGATGGGGTTAAAAGTGTAGCCTTTTGTGTCGTTAACCTCGGGGTCAGCCGCCGTAATTCAACTGTCAGAGAGGGACTCATGTTGCTAATAAGAGTTTTAATAGGTGCACGCATGGCAGATACGTTCTAAAGAAATCGTGGGCCAGCAAACACTTATGTACTCTGAAAGGGAGACTTTTGTCTTCACAAGTGGGTTTTTACCATTGTGCGAGGTCAGAGGTCAGGGGGTTATCCTAACCCAGAAATCCACCAATTTCCTTTCCCTCCTTTCCCTGATTGACTCTCTGGAACAACCTGAGCCCTGCACCAAACAATTGTACCACCACTAACTACAGGGTATCTAGTCCCAACCTGAGCCCATCACCACCACTAACTACAGGGTATCTAGTCCCAACCTGAGCCTTGCACCACCACTAACTACAGGGTATCTAGTCCCAACCTGAGCCCTGCACCACCACTAACTACAGGGTATCTAGTCTCAACCTGATACCTGTACAACTCAGTGTCACCCAGTCTACCAGCTATAGATTTTCCTCTAGAGTTTTAACCAAGAGCAGGAGAGAAGTACATCATCAAAATCAAATCAAACTTTTTTTTGCTACATGCACCGAATACAAGAAGTGTAGACTTTACTGTGAAATGCTGACTTACAAGCCCCTAACCAACAGTGTAGACTTTACTGTGTAATGCTTACTTACAAGTCCTTAACCAACAGTGTAGACTTTACTGTGAAATGCTTACTTACAAGCCCTTAACCAACAGTGTAGACTTTACTGTGAAATGCTTACTTACAAGCCCTTAACCAACAGTGTAGACTTTACTGTGAAATGCTGACTTACAAGCCCTTAACCAACAGTGTAGACTTTACTGTGAAAGGCTGACTTACAAGCCCTTAACCAACAGTGTAGACTTTACTGTTGAAATGCTTACTTACAAGCCCTTAACCAACAGTGTAGACCTTACTGTGAAATGCTGACTTACAAGCCCTTAACCAACAGTGTAGACTTTACTGTGAAATGCTGACTTACAAGCCCTTAACCAACAGTGTAGACTTTACTGTGAAATGCTGACTTACAAGCCCTTAACCAACAGTGTAGACTTTACTGTGAAATGCTGACTTACAAGCCCTTAACCAACAGTGTAGACTTTACTGTGAAATGCTGACTTACAAGCCCTTAACCAACAGTGTAGACTTTACTGTGAAATGCTGACTTACAAGCCCTTAACCAACAGTGTAGACTTTACTGTGAAATGCTGACTTACAAGCCCTTAACCAGTGCAGTTCAAGAAGAAGAAAATATTTACCAAATAGGCTAAGATAAAAATGTATAATAAAAAGTAACACAGTAAGAATAACAAGGCTATCTACAGGGGGCACTGGTACCTAGTCAGTGTGGAGGCTATCTACAGGGGGCACTGGTACCGAGTCAGTGTGGAGGCTATCTACAGGGGGCACTGGTACCGAGTCAGTGTGGAGGCTATCTACAGGGGGCACTGGTACCTAGTCAGTGTGGAGGCTATCTACAGGGGGCACTGGTACCGAGTCAGTGTGGAGGCTATATACAGGGGGCACTGGTACCGAGTCAGTGTCCAGGGGTACAGGCTAGTTGAGGTAATATGAACATGTAGGTGGAGGCGAAGTGACTATGCATAGGTAACAAACAAACAGCGAGTAGCAGCAGTGTACAAAAGGGGGGAGGGGGGGGGGGGGGGGGGGGCAGTCAATGTAAATTGTCCGGTGGCTATGTTCAGCAGTCTTATGGCTTGGGGGGTAGAAGCTGTTGAGAAGACTTTTGGTCCTAGACTTGGAGCTCCGGTACCGCTTGCCGTGCGGTAGCAGAGAAAACGGAACATTTTATGGGTTCGCACTACCCTCTGTAGCGCCTTAAGGTCAGATGTCGAGCAGTTGCCATACCAGGCGGTGATGCAACCGGTCAGGATGCTCTCGATGGTGCAGCTGTAGAACCTTGAGAGGATCTGGAGACCCATGCCAAATTTCTTCAGTCTCCTGAGGGGGAGAAGGTTTTGTCGTGCCCTCTTCACGAGGATGTAATGAAGTGCTTTCCCATTCTGCTGAGAGCTGGCCTCCATCCCAAATGGCTCCCTACTCCCTATATAGTACACTATGGGAACTAGTCAAAAGTAGTGCACTATATAGGGAACAGAGTTCTGTTTGGAAGGCTGCAGCAGCACTGTTGGTCCTACGCCACCATTAAGGACATATTAGAAAGACGCTGCTGAGACAAAATAACACCCCCTCAGAGGCCTCTATGGACCGTCTGATGTCATCGACAGGCCTGGTTGTTTGGGAGAATAACACAGGGGCAAATTTACACTGTGGTCTACACCGAAGACTCCTTGCTGGGTTTGTAATCTCCATTCTCAACAAGCAAGCTATTGTATTAACTCTATAATTTGACGTGTTCGCTGTTTCCCCACCGTTTGGCCATGCTTTTGGCTTTTCTTGTTATTCCAGTCGTACCAGGGTAAGACATAACTGCACTTAAGTTGTCAGCTTATGAGGCGTTTGCTCCAAAATGAAGCAGTCAACGAAATTGAGAAAAGTGTAATTTGATGAACATACAGTAGAGTACGCCGCCTGGTTGGGGAAGAGATCAAACACGGTACATGTAATTTA
The DNA here is from genome assembly GCF_013265735.2 of Oncorhynchus mykiss. NCBI lineage: Eukaryota > Metazoa > Chordata > Actinopteri > Salmoniformes > Salmonidae > Oncorhynchus > Oncorhynchus mykiss. The sequence continues at coordinate 13,444,331 of NC_048585.1, forward strand.
TAGCCGGGGCCCATGCGATGGAAATAGCTCTCCAATTAAGCTATTTTCTCTGGTTTTGCAGGCCAGTGATTATTTAGGGAGAGGCTTGTTCTGGGTTTGTCTGGGAGGCCCTGGCGGTCTGCAAAAGGCCCATGTCTGAGGCACGTCCCTCAGACCCGGATTCCTTCATTCTCACGCCGGTCGAGGTATCACGTTACTGCAGCACCGAAAAGATGCCTCCCTTCCTGTTTCTTTTACATAGCCCTTATTCTGAGCCTCCATGTTCTGCTGTCTGTCTGTTTAAAGAGGAGTGTTGTGTGTGGCTTTGCATCCATCTCCGGCTCCACCCAACATCATCTCTATTTCTACTCCTGTTACCATGGTGTTCCCACTCTTTTACTCGCGCTCCGATCCCCTGCTTCCATTTCCCTGGAAAGTGTGCTGCTGCGGGGAAGAGACAGACTGCCGCCCCGCGTGACGCCTGGTGCATCAGCTGGTGGAGCACGATGCAATCTGGGGTCTGAGGGATGCATCTTGGCCAAGGAGCGCCTCGCCACACACAAATCCCTTTAATTCACAAGATAGAAAGAATCCCTTTAATACCCTGAGGGTTCCTGTTCCATTGTAATAACACTGCAACAAGACTCATTGCATTGCTGTTATGTTGTTGGTAGTGCACTAAGCCAAATACGATTATGATGCAAACCAATACTATCAAACCAATTACGGCAACAGAAACAGATCCCAGATCTGCATGACATCACTCCAGGATGAAGACTATTCACGACTCCACAAACTAAACTCTTTTTGGGGTGAACAGAGTTCAAACACTGAACTCACAGGAGAGCGTTGTGTAAACCTGCTGCCATGGGTGGAGGTGAGCCTTCTCCTTTCCAAAAAACAGCTGATGAAAGAGAGGAGAGGAGTGGAGGAGCGAGGGATCTGGGGGAGGAGTGTGGAGTTTTATAAATAAGATGGAGCCTAGCCAAGGAGATTGGAAACTGGGCGCCAATGAGAGGAAGTGCTGGATTTCGTATTTAGCGAGGCGCTATCCAGACCCAGCGACTAGCGATTTACCTTGGCTTGCACATTCACACACAGCGTCACCCCCTGCCAGGTAATGGGGATATAATGCAGAGGGAAACCCACACTTAATAAACACGGGCTGGAAAGACGCCGCTAGCAAATATTATTTTTATTAGAACATATTGGGTCTGGATATGAAAGGTTCCGGGGTTGCGCTCATTTTAATGGATGTTAGTAAATATTAGAGCTGAAATCATGATTGTGGTCTTTTCTGAGGCGTCAGGAATAGGTTATGCGTGCATTGAGAGCTCCATCTGTGGAGGAGGGAGGAAACAACCAGGGTTGCTGACAGATAGACCACATGGATTCAATACAGTGAGGATTGAGATCCAACAGGAAAGGCTTTCTGGTAATATAGAACCATGTGCCACATTAAATTATGCTCTACCCCCTCACTGGTCCTGAGGGCATAAAGAACCTCACTGGTACTGAGGACATAAAGAACCTCACTGGTACTGAGGGCATAAAGAACCTCACTGGTCCTGAGGACATAAATAACCTCACTGGTCCTGAGGACATAAAGAACCTCACTGGTACTGAGGGCATAAATAACCTCACTGGTACTGAGGGCATAAAGAACCTCATTGGTCCTGAGGACATAAAGAACCTCACTGGTACTGAGGACATAAAGAACCTCACTGGTACTGAGGACATAAAGAACCTCACTGGTCCTGAGGACATTAAGAACCTCACTGGTACTGAGGACATAAAGAACCTCACTGGTCCTGAGGACATAAAGAACCTCACTGGTACCGAGGAAATAAAGAACCTCACTGGTACCGAGGACATAAAGAACCTCACTGGTCCTGAGGACATAAAGAACCTCACTGGTACCGAGGAAATAAAGAACCTCACTGGTACTGAGGACATAAAGAACCTCACTGGTCCTGAGGACATAAAGAACCTCACTGGTACAGAGGAAATAAAGAACCTCACTGGTACCGAGGACATAAAGAACCTCACTGGTCCTGAGGACATAAAGAACCTCACTGGTCCTGAGGACATAAAGAACCTCACTGGTCCTGAGGACATAAAGAACCTCACTGGTCCTGAGGACATAAAGAACCTCACTGGTCATGAGGACATAAAGAACCTCACTGGTCCTGAGGACATAAAAAACCTCACTGGTTCTTTATGCAGAGACCCATGAATAGTCTTTGAAGCAGAGGGCTTCAAAGAGTTCCATGTCTGAACTCTATGCTGAAAGCTGATGTGACATCCCCCGAAGACAAGTGATCAAATGATATCAGCGGAACCAGGGAACTAACTCACTCTGGATGGAACTTACTGTATAGTTTACCTACAAAACACATGAAACACACGGTTCTTGGGTTCAATTGGTCACCGAGAGAGCTCCATTATCTGAGCCCCCCTTTCTGCCAAGTTGGAAAATGAGGAACGACTGATCGTTTTACACGGCTGTTCCGAGGGAAAAGGGTAAGAACCTTGGGCTAGCTAGTGCTGCATGGCAGGAAACTCTGGACCAGGCCCCTGACCTCCCCTGCTGATGTATCCCTCTCTCCTTTCTCCAGAGCTATTAAGGGGAAGATAATATTTTCATATGGTTTTATCAAACACCACGTGGGCTTATTTATTACCCTTGTCCCCAGACGGTCATACCTAAAGCAGAGGTAGTTTGTACAACCCCTAGCTGGATGAAAATACCTACTGAAGCTCTGTAATTGGCAAAAGGGATCAAATATGAACCCATCACAGAGTGGCCCCCATCAAAATGATATGACTGTATGTGTGTGTGTGTGTGTGTGTGTGTGGGGGGGGGGGGGGGGTGTAAAGTACTTTAAAGTACTACTTAAGTAGTTTTTTGGGGTGTCTGTACTTTACTATTTATACTTTTGACAACCTTTATTTTTACTTCACTACATTCTTAAAGAAAACAATGTACTTTTTATTCCATACATTTTCCCTGACTCCCAAAAGTCATTTTTACATTTTTATTGCTTAGCAGGACAGGAATATTGTCCAATTCACGCACTTATCAAGAGAACATCCCTGGTCATCCCTACTGCCTCTGATCTGGAGGACTCACTAAACAGAGAACATCCCTGGTCATCTCTACTGCCTCTGATCTGGAGGACTCACTAAACAGAGAACATCCCTGGTCATCTCTACTGCCTCTGATCTGGAGGACTCACTAAACAGAGAACATCCCTGATCATCCCTACTGCCTCTGATCTGGAGGACTCACTAAACAGAGAACATCCCTGGTCATCCCTACTGCCTCTGATCTGGTGGACTCACTAAACACAATCTTCGTTGATTAATGATGTCTGAGAGTTTGAGTGTTTCCTGACTTTCCGTAAATACAAATTTAAAAAACAATAGTGCCGTCAGGATTGCTTAATACAAGGAATTAAATCATTTATACTTTTACTTTTGATACTTAAGTATATTTAAAACCAAATACGTCTATACGTCAAGTAGTATTTTACTGGGTGACTTTCACTTTTACTCAAGTAGTATTTTACTGGGTGACTTTCACTTTTACTTTTACTTTGACAATTGGGTACTTTTTCCACCACTGTGTGTGTTGTCTGTGTTTCTGTGTCTTTATTCATGTGTCTGCGAAAGTATTCGGCCCCCTTGAACTTTGCGACCTTTTGCCACATTTCAGGCTTCAAACATAAAGATATAAAACTGTATTTTTTGTGAAGAATCAACAACAAGTGGGACACAATCATGAAGTGGAACGACATTTATTGGATATTTCAAACTTTTTTAACAAATCAAAAACTGAAAAATTGGGCGTGCAAAATTATTCAGCCCCTTTACTTTCAGTGCAGCAAACTCTCTCCAGAAGTTCAGTGAGGATGTCTGAATGATCCAATGTTGACCTAAATGACTAATGATGATAAATACAATCCACCTGTGTGTAATCAAGTCTCCGTATAAATGCACCTGCACTGTGATAGTCTCAGAGGTCCGTTAAAAGCGCAGAGAGCATCATGAAGAACAAGGAACACACCAGGCAGGTCCGAGATACTGTTGTGAAGAAGTTAAAGCCGGATTTGGATACAAAAAGATTTCCCAAGCTTTAAACATCCCAAGGAGCACTGTGCAAGCGATAATATTGAAATGGAAGGAGTATCAGACCACTGCAAATCTACCAAGACCTGGCCGTCCCTGTAAACTTTCAGCTCATACAAGGAGAAGACTGATCAGAGATGCAGCCAAGAGGCCCATGATCACTCTGGATGAACTGCAGAGATCTACAGCTGAGGTGGGAGACTCTGTCCATAGGACAACAATCAGTCGTATATTGCACAAATCTGGCCTTTATGGAAGAGTGGCAAGAAGAAAGCCATTTCTTAAAGATATCCATAAAAAGTGTTGTTTAAAGTTTGCCACAAGCCACCTGGGAGACACACCAAACATGTGGAAGAAGGTGCTCTGGTCAGATGAAACCAAAATTGAACTTTTTGGCAACAATGCAAAACGTTATGTTTGGCGTAAAAGCAACACAGCTGAACACACCATCCCCACTGTCAAACATGGTGGTGGCAGCATCATGGTTTGGGCCTGCTTTTCTTCAGCAGGGACAGGGAAGATGGTTAAAATTGATGGGAAGATGGATGGAGCCAAATACAGGACCATTCTGGAAGAAAACCTGATGGAGTCTGCAAAAGACCTGAGACTGGGACGGAGATTTGTCTTCCAACAAGACAATGATCCAAAACATAAAGCAAAATCTACAATGGAATGGTTCAAAAATAAACATATCCAGGTGTTAGAATGGCCAAGTCAAAGTCCAGACCTGAATCCAATCGAGAATCTGTGGAAAGAATTGAAAACTGCTGTTCACAAATGCTCTCCATCCAACCTCACTGAGCTCGAGCTGTTTTGCAAGGAGGAATGGGAAAAAATGTCAGTCTCTCGATGTGCAAAACTGATAGAGACATACCCCAAGCGACTTACAGCTGTAATCGCAGCAAAAGGTGGCGCTACAAAGTATTAACTTAAGGGGGCTGAATAATTTTGCACGCCCAATTTTTCAGTTTTTGATTTGTTAAAAAAGTTTGAAATATCCAATAAATGTCGTTCCACTTCATGATTGTGTCCCACTTGTTGTTGATCCTTCACAAAAAAATACAGTTTTATATCTTTATGTTTGAAGCCTGAAATGTGGCAAAAGGTCGCAAAGTTCAAGGGGGCCGAATACTTTCGCAAGGCACTGTATCTGCATCAAATCACCCGGCAACCGGACAGCAACAGTACTGCTCAATCACCATGCAGCAGTGTTGGGGATATTACATGTCACATATCTGATCAAAGATGGACCAGTTAGTGCATGGTTTGGCCATTACTCATCACATAGTTAGAGCAGAATAGATGAAGGATGTGGTGGAGGAGAATGGTAGAAGGAGGAGGAGGAAGAGAGAGGGAGGAGGAGGAAGAGGAGGAGGAGGGGGGGTTGTGAGAGAGGATGATGCACTCCCATCAGTCTCTGGTGAGGAGGGATCTTTGCCTGGGTGAATCAGTTTGTGAATCATTCATAAGAAATTAGTGTGGCGGCAATTAGGGCTTCCTGAATCATTCATAGGAAGCACTGCATGACAGGCATCCGGCCACTGCAGCCAGTTTAAACAGATTAGCTTTGCCGTCGACCCCTGCGTGCGTGCGTGTGCGCGTGTGTGCGTGTGTATTTGTTTTCTCCGGAAGCAACTGCTCTGCATCAAGGTAGCTCAACGACTGAACGTCTACTGCAGAAACACATATCATACACGTGAAACAGACACATAGATAGGTTCAGAGACAAGGCAACAATATACAGAATATCTCCTACACACACTCTTATGGCTAGTACTAACCAATCTAGGCTAATTATTGTCTCTTTTTTACAATGCAGGTATTGCCAGGGAATCTGTGATATGATCACACAGGACACTTCACAATGAGGTAACGTTTTACAATCCAGCTAAAGGCAGCAGGCACAGGGGAGGCTGGTGGCGGTGGCTCAGTTGGGAGAAACAAAATGGAGAACTTGTCTCACTTTGTCTCCTCATATCAAGTGTTTCAGGCATCATGGCCACTGAGGGAGCAATATTCCTGTCAAAACTGCTTGGACTCTCTCACAAGAAATACATCTAAAATAATGCGACAAAAGCATTCATCCCAACAAAAAGACTCAGAGGGCTGTTTTGTCCTGTGGGCTCAGAGGAACACTCACCAGTCAAGCTCCTCGCCACAAGGGTGAACAGGTGGGATGGGGGATATCTCACGTTCCCCTGCCTTGCCGAAGGGGCTTCACCTCTATGCTGCAAACACACACCACCTGTCACCAACCTGACAGCAAAATACAACCGTCACACACACACGCTGACAGGCACGAGCAGGCGCACGCCTTGCTATCTCCAAGTTACACTCACGTCCGTTGCCATTTTTCACGTCATGTAGTAGCAGACAGTGCTGACCGTCTCTCCCAGTCTGGACGCTACATGTTTCAGAGAACATCTCTTTCAGTCAGTGTAGTAGCAGACAGTGCTGACCGTCTCTCCCAGGCTGGACGCTACATGTTTCAGAGAACATCTCTTTCAGTCAGTGTAGTAGCAGACAGTGCTGACCGTCTCTCCCAGGCTGGACACTACATGTTTCAGAGAACATCTCTTTCAGTCAGTGTAGTAGCAGACAGTGCTGACCGTCTCTCCCAGTCTGGACGCTACATGTTTCAGAGAACATCTCTTTCAGTCAGTGTAGTAGCAGACAGTGCTGACCGTCTCTCCCAGTCTGGACGCTACATGTTTCAGAGAACATCTCTTTCAGTCAGTGTAGTAGCAGACAGTGCTGACCGTCTCTCCCAGTCTGGACGCTACATGTTTCAGAGAACATCTCTTTCAGTCAGTGTAGTAGCAGACAGTGCTGACCGTCTCTCCCAGACTGGACGCTACATGTTTCAGAGAACATCTCTTTCAGTCAGTGTAGTAGCAGACAGTGCTGACCGTCTCTCCCAGTCTGGACGCTACATGTTTCAGAGAACATCTCTTTCAGTCAGTGTAGTAGCAGACAGTGCTGACCGTCTCTCCCAGACTGGACGCTACATGTTTCAGAGAACATCTCTTTCAGTCAGTGTAGTAGCAGACAGTGCTGACCGTCTCTCCCAGGCTGGACGCTACATGTTTCAGAGAACATCTCTTTCAGTCAGTGTAGTAGCAGACAGTGCTGACCGTCTCTCCCAGGCTGGATGCTACATGTTTCAGAGAACACCTCTTTCAGTCAGTGAAATGCAAGGGGCCCTTAGTGTGTCCTAGAGTACCCTTAAATCAGTGGAGAGCCCTGTAAGTCATAAGACAAGTCCTTGAGCTGCTGGGCTACACGACTCACAGAACGAACATTGAACACGAACACACAGACACACACAAGAACAAACATAAGCCTTGCATGCACGCTGCTGATAGACTATCTCACTAATTCTATAGCTTTGGGAGGAACAAGCTCGTATTATGTATTTTCTTATGAAAGTGAAGGAAATTAATGATTGAAACAAGACCTGGTTAGTGGCGAAGGCATGCTTAACCTTGATAGCATCTCCACTCTCTCTCTAATGAACTGCATAGAGAAGGGACACATCTTTAGAGCAAATTAGGAATCCTTCCAAATCCCCAGCACTCAGGCTACTGGCTTCTACTGAGTCTCCAAACTGAGGGAGCTACGAGAGCAGAATTAATGCTGAGTGTTTCGAGCAGTCGCCCCGGAAAAAAAAGAGAGGAATTATATGAAGTCGTGTCAGAGTGAGGAATACCTCAGGATAATGAATGTAGTTAAATGTGGAGAGAATCAGGTTGAACGGAGGAGACGGCAGCGGGTAGTAGGGATTTACGCCTATTGATTTTTTGAGCGGTTCAAGCACAGGTCAGTCTGACACTGCCAGCAGTATGTGAAATCTGATAAGCGAAGCCGGGTTCCAGCAAGACGGGCCCCAATACACTTTAGCGTGTGGCCCCTGAATTACAGTGTGGCGAAGCCGTTTTATAATGAGGCACAATCTAAGAGAACTTGATTCACAGCAGGATTTCATTCAAAGGTATAAACATGGCAAGTCCTTCATCTTCATATAAATAAGTCCCATTAAAAATGTATCGTGTTCAACGAGAGACAGAAGCAAAAGGGAAATCTCTCCATTCGACTAAGAGGAGACGATATTCTCCACATTCCTCAGTTAAGCCATTTTCCAGGTGAGTTGAACTTAACCCTGTGAAATGCCTCATCATTTGCGTGGGTGACCCTGTGCCCACTGCAGTGGAAAAACACTAACTCTATTATCAAGTCTTCGCATGCAATCCATCCTATGTTTGGTCACCACTCGCCATGATACAAATGACTGCATGCCTCTCGTCACGGTCAGACACTTAAGTCTGAAGTGTATCTGTTTTTGTTGATCTGGCCTTAGGGACATTTGTCCTCTGGTAAAGGAAGGCACCTGCCACAGGCTGGCCAAACAGCTGACCAAACAGCTGACCAAACAGCTGGCCAAACAGCTGGCCAAACAGCTGGCCAAACAGCTGATCAAACAGCTGACCAAACAGCTGGCCAAACAGCTAGCAAAACAGCTGACCAAACAGCTGACCAAACAGCTGGCCAAACAGCTGACCAAACAGCTGACCAACAGCTGGCCAAACAGCTGGCCAAACAGCTGGCCAAACAGATGACCAAACAGCTGGCCAAACAGCTGACCAAACAGCTGGCCAAACAGCTGACCAAACAGCTGGCCATACAGCTGACCAAACAGCTGGCCATACAGCTGGCCAAACAGCTGGCCAAACAGCTGGCCAAACAGCTGACCAAACAGCTGGCCAAACAGCTGACCAAACAGCTGACCAAACAGCTGGCCAAACAGCTGACCAAACAGCTGACCAAACAGCTGGCCATACAGCTGACCAAACAGCTGACCAAACAGCTGGCCATACAGCTGACCAAACAGCTGACCAAACAAGCGGCGGCTGACGTCCCCATGCATTTTAAATCACCTTGGATGCGTGTTACGGTGACTCATGGAAGGGGACACAACCAGGCGTGAGACAGGTCCCTGCCCACCCCCCCGTGATGTAGTGGGAACCAAAATGTGAGAGGCAGAAGGTTAGCACTGACATGTTTGAAATGACTTGACCTATGCCGCTTTCCATCTCCTAGCATTGTATCTGCTGTCATGGCTGCGTTTGCGTCCTCCCAGGGCACTTGCAAGCCTGCCTGTTTGATTTTCAAGCATGCCTCAAGCTCACGCCGACATTCAAACAAAGGAGCCCTGATGCATACGATAGGGACTCTGACTGTTGATCGAGGTTAGCATCTCCTCACTCACACATGGCCTGACCTCCCTTGTCCCTCAGAAGATCTCAGATTGAACTATTGCTCAGGAGATCATGAAAAATGTATGCAGTTTAAAAAAATATATAATATTCGCAGATTATACAATTGCAACTATGGCAGAGAGGCTGATTATTCAGGGTTCGACAGATCTGGATCTTAACGAAGTGGCTGACAGGTTCAAATGAACTATAAGAAACTGTTTTATATGCAGAAGAGGCATATCAACACTTAGTGTGTAAACACATATACACACTTAGTGGCCATTGTTTTAATAAGAAACACAAAGTGTGTAGGAGAGCAGTCCATCTGGTTCTGTATATGAACTACAGGGCTAAACTCAACCCATCTGGTGTATGAACTATAGGGCTAACCTCATCCCATTTGGTGTATGAACTATAGGGCTAACCTCATCCCATCTGGTGTATGAACTATAGGGCTAACCTCATCCCATTTGGTGTATGAACTATAGGGCTAACCTCATCCCATTTGGTGTATGAACTATAGGGCTAACCTCATCCCATCTGGTGTATGAACTATAGGGCTAACCTCATCCCATTTGGTGTATGAACTATAGGGATAACCTCATCCCACCTGGTGTATGAACTATAGGGCTAACCTCATCCCATCTGGTGTATGAACTATAGGGCTAACCTCATCCCATTTGGTGTATGAACTATAGGGCTAACCTCATCCCATCTGGTGTATGAACTATAGGGCTAACCTCATCCCATTTGGTGTATGAACTATAGGGATAACCTCATCCCATTTGGTGTATGAACTATAGGGCTAACCTCATCCCATCTGGTGTATGAACTATAGGGCTAACCTCATCCCATTTGGTGTATGAACTATAGGGATAACCTCATCCCATTTGGTGTATGAACTATAGGGCTAACCTCATCCCACCTGGTGTATGAACTATAGGGCTAACCTCATCCCATCTGGTGTATGAACTATAGGGCTAACCTCATCCCATTTGGTGTATGAACTATAGGGATAACCTCATCCCATCTGGTGTATGAATTATAGGGTTAACCTCATCCCATCTGGTGAATGAACTATAAGGCTAACCTCATCCCCCCTGGTGTATGAACCATAGGGCTAACCTCATCCCCCCTAGTGTATGGACAATAGGGGTTAATAACCTCATCCCACCTGCTTGTCAGCCTCACACTTCAGTGACATATAACTTCACCATGTTCCCAATACAGGTGTTTTTATTCACAGCTAAAATCAGCCTTTTCCGCTCAGCTCATATTCTGCATTCGTCACAGGCACATCAAAGACAAACAAATAGTGCAGTTAGTACTTTATTTGATTTCCTGGTGACTTGGGCTCTGTGGTCGGTTTCCTGCTGCATCTGGTCAGCAGGATGGTGGGAAGGACAGGTCATCAGCAATCAGAGTGTTTCCTCTGGAACCTGTGATTCAAGACAACCCAAACAAACACCATAATGGAAGTGATCTAAGGCTGTGAGTTCAGTTGGGTTCAAGCATGTGGCTCAGGAGATACAAAAGGAGGACATGCACACGCTCCAAGGTTGTTAGTGTCTGTATTTAATAATCACATCCTTGATTGGGCTTGTCATCAGCACGCCACAGCCTAGTGGAGGAACCCTTGACGACCTTGCGCACACGACTTCATAAATTCTACCCACCTTTGATCAAATGCTGCCGGGTTTCAGTGGCAAGATCCACACGCGGATGCCAGAAAAGGTAATAGCCACTATACATCACCCACTATCATATCACCGCAGCCCTAGAGGAACACGACCCCTTCCACACTGCAAGCAGGAAGCCGTTCACCCTCTCCAAACCCACAAGGTCACTTAACCTACCTACAGCACGGCTCCACACACGTCTGCCATTTCAATTGTTCAGAATCTAATATGCAAGCATCGCCATGAATTATTAAGCAGCCTCCCGCCTTTCAAACTCACTCATTGGTTCCCCCGAGTGAGCTCATTACATCTCCGCCTGTAACACACCCACCAGGTAACATGTGCATTAGGAGGGGAGGATCGACGGGGACGGTAAGAGAAGCGATGGGGTCTCTATGGCGATCTCTTGGGTACGGGAGCCGTATACGGTAACAGCTTGGGGAGGAGGAGGTGCGATCAAAACACCTTTCACTCAAAAAGCCGAGGCTGTGCACCTGCTGCATGTCCAGACGGTTAGGAAATTCTATTCACACCAGTGTCCAGCTCCAGTCACCAGTGGAGTCCCTGACGTTAGTGGATGCCAGACAAAAAGAGCATTTGCCCTCTAATGGATTCCCAACAGACATCTGAAGAGTGAAAATGTCTACAGGTTAGTAGTGTATCAATGTAATGCATCTCAGACTTGTACCCCGAGGCAGTCAGAATGCATTAGCTAGCACAAGTTGAGATGAAACACAGCCGGTTGTTCCCATCCACCCACCTGAGGAGTATAACTGGCTCTTCAAGCTGGCCTCCCTGGAGATGGTGTGTCTGAGGAGAGAGGTCTTCCTCTCTCTGTATACATATCTCTGGCGTGAACAACCAAACACAACAGAAGCTTGTCTGTGTGGCGAGACAGCAATGCGCTGCTCCAGAGAAACAGAACTGTGAAAGGTGAGAAGCGACAGAGGTGTGTCACAAAACGGCAGACTACACAGAGATTCTGCCAGATGTCCTTTATGGAACCCTGGGATTGTGTTGATGAACTTGACTCATATTGTCTGTGTTACAAATTGACTGTACAAGATGGGAATCAGGGCAATCCCAGATCCCACCAACAAAGACCAATGATTGTGTTGATGAACTTGATTCATATTGTCTGTGTTACAAATTGACTGTACAAGATGGGAATCAGGGCAATCCCAGATCCCACCAACAAAGACCAATGATTGCAAAGTTAAACATACCTGTTTGACATGCATTTAAAAGTGAAAAATCTGATTCTCAGAGTCTCTGTGACCGTGGAATTGCCCAGCTGTTAACCTGGATGCTCGACTTCAATTGAAGATGTGTTTAGAAGTTAATAACAGTCACACAGAATACATTAAAACACAAACTTAGCCAACACATGTTTAAATTCAGAATATAGTTTTGGTGGTAATGTTTTGTTACCCATGCAGCCAATCACATTTCTCGTAGCTCTTCAACAAGCCCTTTCTCATGTACAGCGGCATGAAGGAGGTGGTGATTGCTTTCATGCAGGTTTGTTTTTCATTTTTTTCCATTTTTAGCTGTCTTGTTCAATCAGATCGTACATTAGTTCCTTCCAAACATAACTATGTTATTCCGCCTGCTCACAGGAAAAAGTGCCAGTGTGAGCGCTTATTAAACAATAAACAAATCCATTTGGGAGAAACTATGAATGTCATGAGCTCGGCAAAATGGAACAATGACAAAGCACAAAAAAGGATATTACTCAGCGTCACTCAGTGCAAATGATCAGATGATGACAACACAATAGAGTTTCTACTTTCCACTTTTCGTCAACAAGGCTAGATGAAGCTCATTCAGAACTAATAAACAAGTTATATGTGACAATTATTCAACCTAAACGAGCGTCTTGTGATAATTATGTGCATTAGTGATTTTCATGAGGCTCACATAAGGAATGGGGCAAGAATAGATTATTGGGTTGTCCTGGGCTTCCATTTGGGACCACCCACAGAACAGATACCCTCGAAAACATCTTCACACATTCAGTAACACGCTCAATATCTCTGCTCCTGAGAAGTAGCCGTCCGACATCCATCCCTTCACTATCAGGGACTGCAGAACATTCCGGCATGGGGTTGTGTGTGCTAATTAAATCAGAGCGAGTTTAGCATGTGTCCGTATAATGAAAGAGCCGGGTCCGCTATCGCTTCTGTCGCCGCCCTGAAACAATGCTCTGCGTCGGGCGTCACTTTGCATAATGGAACCCGAGCGACATGTGGGTGTGCTGGAAGAGGCAATGAAGCTGATCAAATTCCCAGGCACCACAGAGACAAACACCAGAGTTTCAGCCAATGGATGGTAATTAGACTGAACAAGTGCCAAGCCCAATTTGGTGAGAGAAAGAAACCGGCTCAGGTGAAACCCTCGCTCTGTGCTGTGCTCGTATGGAGACCTTGACATCTAATCCGTTCTGAGCCTCCATTTCTCTGCTTGTCAATCTGGGGGGGGATTTCCTAAAGGAGACAAACCCCCTACCTAATCCTGTCAGTGCTGACTGGTAGCTTCTCATGACGTATTCTCTCTCACACAGACTTCATTCTGATATTTTAATGTGAATCCGTAACCCCAGGAGAAGCAAACATTCAGAATACTGGATATAGGGACCTACATTCTAGACATAGTTTGGGGACTGTCAACATTTTTACATTAATATGATATAAAAATAAAAAATCACATCCAATATACTTTTCACGGGTTTAGCTATAAGATAAGTATCAGATGTAATGCTGAAACATTGTGTTTTATCTTCCGACTTCTGATGCAGACTGCAATTCATTTGCTCCGGTCTGGAGACAAAGAAGCACCAGCAAAGAAGAGACATTTCGCAGTTAATTCATTGAGCATCTCCTACTCACATGTCATTAACGACAAAAGGGCTCAAGAGTAAAAAAAGCACGGTTGGTCTGGGGATTGTTCCCTTCAGAAAAACTGAAAATACAATAATCATCAGAAAAAGAATGTATAAGATAAAACAAAGTATTCTCCCACTACGTTAGATCTGAAGCACGTGAACAAATATAATCTCATCTTAATTCTACATGTCATGTATCTTTATGTGGTTCACAGCTGCTAAACTGTCACAGTCAAGGCTTTAAGAAAATCTTGCCAGATATGGTAATTAGCATGTTTTCCTATCTTATGTCTTATACTAAACCTTCAGATTACCAATCTCTTAACTGTGCAAGATGTGCATGTAATTGTATTATTTATTTGTGATTATTTCCATCTCCTACATTAATGAGTGTTAAGTAACCACTTCACACGAGGTCAAGTCATTTAAGTCCCTCTATTGAAGTCCTTTTAAGTCACTACAGAAGTCATTTAAGTCACTAAAATAAGTCATTTAAGTCACTACAGAAGTCATTAAATCCCTATATTGAAGTCATTAAATCCCTCTATTAAAGTAATTTAAGTCACTTTAAAGAAGTCATTTAAGTCACTCTAAAGAAGTAATTTAAGTCACTACAGAAGTCATTAAATCCCTATATTGAAGTCATTAAATCCCTCTATTAAAGTAATTTAAGTCACTTTAAAGAAGTCATTTAACTCACTCTTAAGCTTTTTCAGCCTGGGACCCAAATGAGAAATTCTGTGTTTTCCTGGGACCCACACTTAGGAAAATATCAAACTATACATATATATCAGTACATTTCATTGCCCTTATTCCTAAAACAAATGCAATATAGACAAAAACAAACAAATTAATATATATTAATGTTTATTTTCCCCCATTAAAAACACTCTTACATTTCTGGTTGGAAACTGGTTGGAACTGGTGCTGTTAAAATACAATAAATATTTTTTTATTCTGAACTGGAATAAACTGATTGTTCACATCAAACAGATGTAGACCAGAACACACACACACACACACACACACACACACACACACACACACACACACACTCCTAATGAGAAGTGTTTGGCTGGTTGAAGTTTTCAACAAGCATGTCTATTCCAGACTCAGTTTCTGACAGTGCAACACTGAGGTCATACTCAGCCTTGAAACTGTTTCTGTACTTGAACCCTGACTCACATAGGTATGTGGTGCCAAACTGGATCAGAACATCTACTGCTTTCTCAGTCAGGCAGGAGACCACTTCCTGCTGTTGATGAGCAAATCAGAACTGTGTGAGTGTGTTTCCCTCAAACAGCATCTTGCTTCAATCAGTTTATTCCAGTTAAGAATAACATGTATTATATGTATTTTAACAGCAACAGTTCCAACCTAGACTTTCTTTCAACAATCATTTTTACAGTAAGATGTACAGTAGGCCTGATCATTTCTACAGTAAGATGTACTGTAGGCCTGATCCTTTCTACAGTAAGATGTACAGTAGGCCTGATCATTTCTACAGTAAGATGTACAGTAGGCCTGATCATTTCTACAGTAAGATGTACAGTAGGCCTGATCATTTCTACAGTAAGATGTACAGTAGGCCTGATAAATTTTCATCATCTGTACTGTTACTAGGGTTGCACTCTAGTAGCTAGCTACTGTAAGAGTTAGTACACCCTTATTTCTGCTTATCATCACCTGTTATAAAATGAC
Source organism: Oncorhynchus mykiss (assembly GCF_013265735.2). Taxonomy (NCBI): domain Eukaryota; kingdom Metazoa; phylum Chordata; class Actinopteri; order Salmoniformes; family Salmonidae; genus Oncorhynchus; species Oncorhynchus mykiss. Next base: position 13,459,960 of record NC_048585.1, read on the forward strand.
AACAATGCCTTGCTAGCTGACTTACTTTTCCACTGTCGATGCACCGTTTCCTGAAACATTCTGCCTTGTTCTGAAAGAACTTACCACCATGCTGTGGATGGTTGGTTAGGACGTGTCGTTTTATTCATTTATTCAGAAAAAAGATCTGGTAAACCGCAAAGCACACAGGCATCTCCCTCTCCCACTCGCACAGCTACCAAACTAGAGACCGCTGCTAAGCAGAGAGCGCACTGCACAGAGAGCGCACTGAACAGAGAGCGCACTGCACAGAGAGCGCACTGCACAGAGAGCGCACTGCACAGAGAGCGCACTGAACAGAGAGCGCACTGAACAGAGAGCGCACTGAACAGAGAGCGCACTGAACAGAGAGCGCACTGAACAGAGAGCGCACTGCACAGAGAGCGCACTGCACAGAGAGCGCACTGCACAGAGAGCGCACTGCACAGAGAGCGCATTGCACAGAGAGCGCATTGAACAGAGAGCGCACTGAACAGAGAGCGCACTGCACAGAGAGGCACTGCACAGAGAGCGCACTGAACAGAGAGCACACTGAACAGAGAGCGCACTGCACAGAGAGCGCACTGCACAGAGAGCGCACTGAACAGAGAGTGCACTGAACAGAGAGTGCACTGCACAGAGAGCGCAGATGCACTTGGCCAAATCAATTCCAGTAATTAATGAAATAATTACACATTTACTCTGACACGTCGCGACCCACCATTAACATACTTTAAGAAAGGCTGCTCTAAAGTGGTCATTTAAGTCCCTCTATTGAAGTAGTTTAAGTCACTCTAACTTACACTGGCAGTACTCTACAATAAAAATGCACTACAGATCTGGTAGTAGCCAGGATAAACCTGTCACACAGGCGACCCTGAAGGAGTTGGTGTGAATGACTGAGAAAATGCCTGAGGACGCCTGTTGACACTGGGTGCTGCAGAACACTTGTTGACAAATTAACACATATTTCAAAAGCATGACACACACATATACTGCATGTAACCCCAGGGTGTTGCGAGCTATGGCTGTGACATGCTTATACTATACCCCCTGCCTGCCACGGTTAACTACTGCATGGCTGAGTACTGATTGCTGTAAGGTTGAAAGGTGCGTCAAGCATGTGAAAAGAGAGAGAGAGAGAGAGAGAGAGAGAGACAGAGAGAAAAAGAGAGAGAGAGAGAGAGAGAGAGAGAGAGACAGAGAGAAAAAGAGAGAGAGAGACAGAGAGAGAGAGAGAGAGAGAGAGAGACAGAGAGAGAGAGACAGAGAGAGAGTTTGAGTTTTTATAAAACCTTTATTTTTTACTCAAGTGTTAACATAAATAATGACACACTGCCTTTTCAGAAATGAAACAACAAATGTTATTCCTAAACAAAAATAAATACATAACATATACATTCAACTTATTTCAGCAGCAAAAAATAATTTCCCCTCCTCTACAAAACAAAGCGCTCTTTCGTAGGCCCACTTCTCCTCAAATAATAGGAGATCTTTTACAGCTGAAAATAACTCAAAATCTACTTTTATTCTTGCTTTCACTAAACCTTTAAAAACACATCTTACATCCTGCCCATATCCCGTTTCTATCTTATGTTTCCTACTCAGAAAAATTGACATCTTAGCTTGTCCCAAAATAAAATTTAACATTTGACATTTTCTTTTCTGTTGTTTACTATATTGAAACCCCAAAATAAAAACAGTGTTATTGAAAAACTCCCCTACTGCTTTAAACAAAGATTCCAGCATTTCCAATAGAGGTTTTATCCTCTCACACTCCATAAAACAGTGAAAAATGGTTTCTCTTATATTACAAAAAGGACATCCATCTCTAACATCTGAGTTAATAACAGATACAAAAGCATTAACTGCAATGATGCCATGCAAAACCCTCCATTGCATATCACCAGTACCCTTTTGTAACGGTGGTTTGTACAGTGCTCTCCATGCTGGCTTTACCTTGTCATCAATGCCCAATTTTACCCTCCATGGAGTATCTTTTCTATTTTTCAATTTATCTTTATTCAACACCTTGACACACCCCCTATACAATTTCTTCCCATTCACCTCATCCAAACCCACCTCCTCCAACCCTCTCAAATCCAGCAATACCGCCTTTCTTTCTGACTCTGGGATATTTGGTGTAATCCCTAGTTTTGGAAATGAGACGTCTTCATCTTGCACCTTCTTCTTGTGGCTACTAAGCATACCCCATTCTTCCGCTGACAGAGCCTTCCTACAGCTCCCCAGCATTTGTCCGACAATCCTTTCCGACCTCATCCCCAAATGTTCTGCCACCCGTCTTCCATCCATTAAGTCGGGCCCAGCCATGGCCATTAACTGTCTTAAGGTGATGATTTTCCCCTTCACCAGAATCTTGGAGAAATGTGGAACAGCTGCAGTTGTACAATCCAGTCTTGCCCCATACACCAGAGGTTCCTCCAACAGCCAATGCACTGACTCCGCTGAAGTTCTTCTGGACACCTTCATTATGCTCCACACTCTGAGAAGGCCTCTGTAAAACGGAGGTACTCCTTCCCTAGAAATCTGGCTACTATCAACCAGAAATAAAGCCTTCTTTAAACCTAATCCTCCAACCCGCTGTAATATAAGACCTGTCACCCCTCTCCACACCACATTTTCCGGTCCATAAAGCAACCTTTGAATAAACTGAAACCGAAAAGCAGCAGCCCTACTAGCAAGATGTACAAGACCTTGTCCCCCCTCCTCTTTTGACAAATACAAAACACTTTGTGGAACCCAGTGATATTTATCCCAAAAGAAATCCACAATAATTGCCTGTATCTTAGCCAGAAGGCCAGATGGTGGTTCTAAAACTGACAACCGATGCCACAGTGCAGAGGCAATCACATTGTTAACTATAATAGTGCGCCCCCTATATGACATACGAGATAGTAACCAACGCCATCTCCTCATCCTCCCTTCCACCATTTCAACCACCCCACTCCAATTTTTTTCCATAGTCCCCTCATCTCCTAGGTACACTCCAAGATACTTAAAACCTCCCTTACACCATTCTAGCCCCCCTGGCAAAGCCATGATCCCTCCAGACCATTCTCCAATCTGTAAAGCACAACTCTTTTCCCAATTTACCTTTGCAGAGGATATTCCCCTAAAACGATCAACCATTAGACTCAAACTATCCACCTCCGCTTGATTTTTCACTAGCACAACTACATCATCAGCATAGGCTGAAAGACGAATAGGAGGAATATCCTCTGAAAGGCACACCCATGCAATGCGACTTCTAATGCTATTTAGTAGTGGCTCTATAGCAATAGCATATAACATCCCAGACATAGAACATCCCTGCCTAATACCGCTACACACTTTAAAAGGAGCACTCAAACCACCGTTAACTTTCAATACACTTTCAATGTCACCATATATCACCTTTATCATGGCAATAAAACCAGAGCTGAACCCAAACGCCTCAAACGTGTGCCATAAATATTGATGTTCAACTCGGTCAAATGCCTTTTCCTGATCAATTGAAATTAGACCAGCATCCAACCCAATAGCCTTAGAGACGTCCAAAAAATCACGAATCAGAGAAATGTTATCCCCTATCTGCCTGCCAGGAACACAGTAGGACTGATCCGTATGTATGATTTGCCCCATCACCTCCCTCAGCCTGTTGGACAAAGCCTTTGACAATATTTTATAATCAGTACACAATAAAGCCACCGGCCTCCAGTTCTTCACCTCCCTCAGGTCACCCTTTTTAGGCAGTAGGGTGAGGACAGCCCTTCTGCAGCTTATTGGTAGTAACCCTCCGGTTAAACTATCATTAGCTACTTCTAACCAATCCTCTCCCAACATAGCCCAAAAAGACTTAAAAAAGTCAACGGGAAGCCTATCAATGCCTGGTGCCCTTCCATTTTCCATGCCATTTAATGCAGTGTATAAATCCTGCAAAGACAATGGTTGCTCAAGCTCAACCTGAGCTTCTGCAGGCACCTTTGGGAGCCCATCAAAGAACTGCTGTGTCACTGTTTTGTCCTCTTTGTACTCACACTTGTAGAGCTCAGCATAGAACTCTACTGCCCTCTTTCTAATTTCACTAGGGCTAGTGAGCTCTTGTCCAACAGCTGATTTGAGACAATGAATAATTTTTCTTTGTCCATTCTTTTTCTCTAAACCAAAGAAAAATTTGGATGAGGCATCCATTTCAGATATGCCCTGAAATTTACTTCTCACCAATGCCCCCTGTGCTCTGATACCCAGCAGATCTGCCAATGCAGCTTTTCTCCTCTTGAGGGCCTGAGTATGGCCTCGATCTCCTGTGGTCTCAACCAACGTCATGAGTTCCACTATTTCAATCTCTAGGGCTTTCATTGATCTGGTGATATCCTTGGTGACATTCCTCGTGTATTGATTACAAAATTGTTGAATCTGGATTTTCCCTATATCCCACCATTGTTGAAGGGATACAAAACTGGCTTTTTGAGACCTCCACCTCTCATCGTTAATGAACACCACCTCTGTTATTAAACAATGATCAGAAAATCCCACTGGAGTTATCACACTTGATTTACAGACCTGAGATTGATGCTCAAAAACATAAAACCTATCTAACCTGGCCATAGAGATGATGTTCTCTCTCACATGCGCCCAGGTGTACTGCCTTGTTCTTCCATGTTGACTCCGCCAAATATCACACAGTTCATTTGTTACAATAAGGCGTTTTAAAAACGTCCTTGAGGCTATATGAGGTTCTTGGTGATTTCTATCTAAATCACTAACTGTGCAGTTAAAATCCCCAGCAATAAACAAATAATCTTCTTTGTTACATTTCTCAATGGTATTTGATAATGTCTCTAAAAAACATACCCTCTCAACTGTCACCACTGGGGCATATACATTTATCAGACACATATTGATGTTTTCATACCTTGCTCTAACTTTTAATAACCTCCCCTCAACTACCTCTTCAACCTCATATGACAAAGGCAAAAACCCTTTTGAGAACAAGATAACCACACCCCCACTTTTTGAGTTTTTATGACTACACACCACTGTCCCCCCCCACTCCTGTTGCCACATAACTTCATTTTCCAAATTACTATGCGTTTCTTGTAGAAAAATTATGTCACTTCCCTTTCCCCTCATTAACTCATACACCATGGCTCTTTTTTTAACATCTCTTGCCCCATTTACGTTTAAAGAAGAGATCTTAAAACTGCTCATGGATAAGAAAAAAATACAGAGGAAGATACAGCCACTCTTTACAGAGTTAAAACTGCAACTGAACTCTTTCATTTTCTTTAGAATTTGCATCACTTATTACTCTCGTGACCACTTTCTTGAGTCTAGCAATTTCAGGGCTTTTCAAACCTCCCCCTGTAATTTTTGACATCAGAAACTTTGCTGATTCAATAAACAATTCACGTTCAGGGAAAAAATCAGTTACATTGTAATCCTGCATATATTTCTTCCCTTTTGTCAACTTCAGAAATTGACGTATCTTCTCGATCCCATACCTCCCTTCCACCCCATCTATCTCACTATATTGTTGTGACGCGTCAGATGACTCACTCTCGCTATCCTCCCCAGAAGAAAACCCCATCTCTACAACCTGTTCATCTTCACCTGATTTATCCATCTCTACCTTTCTCTTAGAATTAGACCCTTCACCACCCCTTACATTCTTCCTTTTACTCCTCGGTATTTTGAAAACATCCACTTCCTTTTCCGTTATTTCAATCTCCTCTTGACCTCCAATTTCATTTTCCAGCACCACCTCAGCGACGGCAGTCGCAATCTCACCTACTGTTTCCCCTCCCTCTTTGTTCTGATCTACCACAATTGCCCCCGTATCCACAATGCCTTCCTCTCCTACTTTTCCAACCACATCTGCCCACCTTCTCTCTTCCCCTACACCTGTAGTATTTTCATCCCTTCGCTGTGGTACGTTAGTTGCACCCGCACTAAAGCTACTACCAGGCTCAGCGCGTTCATTCTCGGGACAATTACGCACCAAATGCCCCTCTCTTCCACATCCAAAACATTTCATTGATTCAGTAGATGCATAGAAGACATAATCAAATCCATCAATCTTAAAACTAAACGCTAAATTCAGTTCATCTCCTTCCTTCTTTAAAATCATATGCACTTGTCTCCTATGAGACACGACATGTTTCAACAACGGAGATTTGCATCCAAAAAGAACCTTCTTTATTGTAGATACGATTTGACCATGGCGAGATAACTCTCGCTCTAACACTTCATCTCTAACAAATGGTGGCACGTTAGAAAGCATAACTTTCTTCGCAGGATTCATAAGCGGAAATACCGGTGTCTGTGTCTCCCGCAACACAACACCCCTCTCAACTATCTTATTCACCTTTTCAATTGAATCTAAGAATATCACCACAGCGCTATTCATCCTTGAGGCTGATTTGATGCTATCATACCCAATGATAGCACCCACAGCCAAGCTACATTCTTCCACTGAACACCCAGCCGCAGCAGGAATTTTTACTCCATGCCTCCGACTAAGTTTTTCAAACTCTACATTTCCGCGAGTGGCCATTGCAACCAGCCCCACCCGCTGGTTGTGCCCTCGCGAAAAAACAACCTCAAAGATCCCACCACCCCTATACGTGCTTAGTGATAGTTAAACAATATATCCGTAAAACAACTAAACTAATCAATATATATATATATATATGTACATACCAAAACCCAATAGAGTGAAAAGAAATTCCATTCGCTCTCACAAACACTCTGCTTGACGACTCACTCCCAGCATGCACTCCGACGAGAGAGAGAGAGAGAGGGAGAGAGAGAGAGAGAGAGAGAGAGAGAGAGAGACAGAGAGAGAGACAGAGAGAGACAGAGAGAGACAGAGAGAGACAGAGAGAGACAGAGAGAGAGAGAGAGAGAGACAGAGAGAGATGCTTTTCTGTGTCTGTGTGTCTCTGTGTCTCTGTGTCTGTGTGTCTGTGTGTCTCTGTGTCTCTGTGTCTCTGTGTCTGTGTGTCTGTGTGTCTGTGTGTCTGTGTGTCTGTGTGTCTGTGTGTCTCTGTGTCTCTGTGTCTCTGTGTCTCTGTGTGTCTGTGTGTCTGTGTGTCTCTGTGTCTCTGTGTCTGTGTGTCTGTGTGTCTCTGTGTGTAGAGAGAGAGAGAGAGACAGAGAGAGAGAGAGAGAGAGACAGAGAGAGAGACAGAGACAGAGCGAGAGAGAGACAGAGAGAGATGCTTTTCTGTGTCTGTGTGTCTGTGTGTCTCTGTGTCTCTGTGTCTGTGTGTCTCTGTGTCTCTGTGTCTGTGTGTCTGTGTGTCTCTGTGTCTGTGTGTCTGTGTGTCTGTGTGTCTGTGTGTCTGTGTGTCTGTGTGTCTGTGTGTCTGTGTGTCTGTGTGTCTCTGTGTCTCTGTGTCTCTGTGTCTCTGTGTCTCTGTGTCTCTGTGTCTCTGTGTCTACTGAGTCTGCATGTCTTTTCAGTTCCACCACGGTGGTGACCCTCGTGAGTCACTGTGCCTGCCATTCTGTGGAGCCAGCTGGCAGCAGGGACGGTGCATTTCAATATTCCCCAGCTGTTATCTGCATGCCTTTATCCTCCTCTCACCCCCTTGGCAGCAGACCACATAGCGCTGGGTGGTACAGACTGTTTTAATGTAGCGAAGATGAGCCAGCCAGATACTTTCCTCTCTTTCCCTCCCTCCACCATCCCCGTGGCAAGAGAAGGAGGAGAGACATTCAGACATTTAATCCACGTTTAGTCATGCTGCAAATTGATTGCAAAGGGAGGAACATTTTTTAAATTGAACTGACACTATCACACTTTTACTGAATGTAATTTAGTGTCTTTAGAGCGGGATTGATAATGTTCCTTTGAGGTTTAATATCATCCAACCAGATGGATGAATGTTAGATCAAATACCAACTGAAAAATTAGAGGATTTCACAGGGAGAATTGTGAAAATGAATGGCTGTTCAATTGCTAGACTTGTATAAAAACATGATGAGCACAAATAAACGGGAAAAGTACTGATGAGCTAGTACCGAATGACTGAAGTTATTTTATACCGTTGATCAATGCTTTCGCACATCTAATGGCTGGGACTATACAGGGAAACCACAGGACAGAGGCAGCAAGTCATTCACTAGAGTAATGAGATGTGAACTGCAGTAGCTGACTCTATAGACAGTGTACAGATCTCACTGCTCTAACAAACGGTAAAGTGCGCTTGTAAAAAAAGTTCTGCCTGTCTTGATGGGAGTCAATCAGGAAATAAAGTAAGTCAATGCAGTATTCAATGCAGCAGACAAAATCCCCCAAATTGAGGAGAAGTGGCATTTAAGAGCTATGCTCTGGATTTGCTGCAGAGCGAACACCACGATTCAGGCTATAGCCGGGGAAACGGTGGGGGGCTACAGAGTCCTGCCAACCCAATGAGGGAAAATGGAAGAGTGGGGGAACAGAAAAGACCCAGAATCCCTCTCATTATGTGAAACGGGACGGGAACTACATGGCAAATTGGACACTCATTAAAGTAAAAAGCACTGGGAAAGGTCACAGGCAGTGTAACTCCAGAAAACCGAGTCGGCAAGCTCCGGGACACGCATGTACAGTAACTCTGAGTATTTGGCCTTCCGCTGTATTTGGCCTTCCCCTCTCCATCAGGATTTGATGGGATAATGTGGGATGTTCTCTCAACGAGCAGCGGGATAGCTGCCATCTACAACATCCCTTTCAGTGGCACTTTAGCTGAAGGGGGGAGGGGGGGGGTGAAGTACAGGAAGTTAAGCGGACGCTTTTCAGAGCACTCGTGGAGTGGGAGGATAAGGACAACGGGAGAAAGCAAGCTCGCTGAGACGGACCCCAACTGCCAATGTAACACTCCATCCCTCTGCCAAGGTGACATTCACTCCATCCCTCAGCCAAGGTGACACTTACTCCATCCCTCAGCCAAGGTGACACTCACTCCATCCCTCAGCCAAGGTGACACTCACTCCATCCCTCAGCCAAGGTGACACTCACTCCGTCCCTCAGCCAAGGTGACACTCACTCAGTCCCTCAGCCAAGGTGACACTCACTCCGTCCCTCAGCCAAGGTGACACTCACTCCGTCCCTCAGCCAAGGTGACACTCACTCCGTCCCTCAGCCAAGGTGACACTCACTCCATCCCTCAGCAGCTCCTCGCAGTCTCACTAGACTCTCTCCAGTCTCCACTCGGACCACTGCTCCAAATAGCCTCCTCACTTCACTGCTAACACGGTTGCTCTGATATCAATCAAATGCAGACAAAGGGTGTCAGACAACTTCTCTGCTCTAACAATCATCCCTCCTGACAGCCGACCGCAACAACAAACAGAACCCTCTCTTCACAAATTGTTCTCTCTGTATGTTTCAATTTCCTCATAGCTCAACAGACTTTGTGAATGCTGCTTGGTGTCAAAGTGTCAACGGTCCGTCATTGCCTCATGTCATTTCTATGCATCTCAGAAGGGCTGTGTTTAGTAGTCAATGAGTTCATCCAATACAATGTTTTCTCCCCTAAGGCGTCTAGCAGAAACCTAAGCGGTGACAGATGTTTGGAACGGGTTCTTGTTTTCCTCAGTGGATTAAAACATCCTTGTTTGACCCCCATAGAGGTTCTACGCTCCCCTGTATTGCCTACAGAATCCATGGGCTCTGAATTGACTTGCACATTCAACAGCTCACAAAACAAGGTAGAGGTTACCACAGCAACTGCAAGGAGGAGGATGGACGAGCGGTGCCCAGAGACAGATCTAAAATAAAACCTTCACGGAAATAGACTTCCTTCATGCTGCAACAGTTGTTACATCTGACAAGAGCTCAGACAAAAAAAGATGGTACAATAGTTTTATAACAAGCAAGCCTGAAAGCTTAACTTGACAAAAACTTTTTTTCCTTTAAACATGTTCTAAAGAGTGTCGGGAAGAAGTTTAAAATGTTTCATCTGGTTCTTGTCACTGTATATTTGCTGTGTGCATGTCAGAGCTGGGGTCAATTCATATTGAAGGCAGTCCATTCAGGAAGAAAGCTTAAATAACAATTCAAAATGTTAAAAAAAAAATACATATATTTTCAGTGACTTCTCAAAAAACTGACAAGAAGCTATTTATTTAAAATGTTTTTCCATTTTAGAATATTAAATTAAATCACTTCCTGAATTGATTGCCTTCAATTCGAAATGACCCCAGCCCTGGTGGAGGTTTTTATGTAATTTACGTATTGCCATTCTGGAACAATAAAGATCTATTGAATTATCTTGAACTAATAGTCTTACACCATGATGGTAAACCATGAAAGGAATAAAGCACTTTCAACTTTCAACTGAACTTTAACAAAGTCAAGAATTCCCCTGGTTCAGATTAAGAACATAAACATAGTCCACAATATAAAGGTCTTGCTAAGGACTTTACTCCCACCTATAACATTGCGATAAAGCCAGGAACCGTAGTCACTGTTTATCTTTGAGATTTAATTAATTTTGTGGACTGATTGACCTCTCTGCATTCCATAACACCCACATAATTATTCAGACCACATCATAGTATAATTATTCAGACCACATTTTCGCTGACATTTTCAACCTCTCCCTGACCGAGTCTGTAATTCCTACATATTTCAAGCAGACCACCATAGTCCCTGTGCCCTAGGAAGCGAATGTAACCTGCCTACATGATTACTGCCCGGTGACACTCACGTCGGTAGCCATGAAGTGCTTTGAAAGGCTGGTCATGACTCACATCAACAGCATTCTCCCGGGTACCCTAGACTCACTCAAATTTGCATACCACCCCAACAGATCCACAGATGACGCAATCTCAATCGCACTCCACACTGCCCTTTCTCACCTGGACAAAAAGAACACCAATGTGAGAATGCTATTCATTAACTACAGCTCAGCGTTCAACATCATAGTGCCCACAAAGCTCATCACTAAGCTAAGGACTCTGGGACTAAACACCTCCTTCTGCAACTGCATCCTGGAATTCTTGACGGGCTGCCCCCAGGTGATAAGGGAAGGCCACAACACGTCTGCCACGCTAATTCTCAACACTGGGGCCCCTCAGGGGTGTATACTTAGTCCCCTAGTGTACTCCCTGTTCACCCATGACTGCGTGGCCAAACACGACTCCAACACCATCATTAAGTTTGCTGATGACACAACAGTGGTAGGCCTGATCACCGACAACGATGAGACAGCTTATAAGGAGCAGGTCAGAGACCTGGCAGTTTTGTGCCAGAACAACAACCTCTCCCTCAATGTGAGCAAGACAAAGGAGCTGATCGTGGACTACAGGAAAAGGAGGGCTGAACAGGCCCATATCACCAACAAACTAACATGGTCCAAACACACCAAGACAGTTGTGAAGTGAGCACGACAACACCTTTTCCCCCTCAGGAGACTGAAAATATTTGGCATGGGTCCCCAGATCCTCAAAACGTTCTAAAGCTGCACCATCGAGAGCATCCTGACGGGTTGTATCAACACCTGGCCGTAAGGCGCTACAGAGGATAGTGTGTACGGCCCAGTACATCACTGGGGCCAAGCTTCCTGCCATCCAGGACCTATATTATAGGCGGTGTCAGAGACTCCAGTCACCCAAGTCATAGACTGTTTTATCTGCTGCCGCTGGTATCGGAGCACCAAGTCTCGGTCCAAAAGGCTCTTTAACAGCTTTTATTTGGTAAATATTATCTTAACTCTTCTTGAACTGCACTGTTGGTTAAGGGCTTGTAAGAAAGCATTTCACGGTAAAGTATACACTATTGGTTCAGGGCTTGTCAGAAAGCATTTCACGGTAAGGTCTACACTGTTGGTTCAGGGCTTGTAAGAAAGCATTTCACGGTAAGGTCTACACTATTGGTTCAGGGCTTGTCAGAAAGCATTTCACGGTAAGGTCTACACTGTTGGTTAAGGGCTTGTAAGAAAGCATTTCACGGTAAGGTCTACACTGTTGGTTAAGGGCTTGTCAGAAAGCATTTCACGGTAAGGTCTACACTGTTGGTTAAAGGCTTGTAAGAAAGCATTTCACGGTAAGGTCTACACTGTTGGTTAAGGGCTTGTCAGAAAGCATTTCACTGTAAGGTCTACACTGTTGGTTAAGGGCTTGTAAGAAAGCATTTCACTGTAAGGTCTACACTGTTGGTTTAGGGCTTGTAAGAAAGCATTTCACGGTAAGGTCTACACTGTTGGTTCAGGGCTTGTCAGAAAGCATTTCACGGTAAGGTCTACACTGTTGGTTCAGGGCTTGTCAGAAAGCATTTCACGGTAAGGTCTACACTGTTGGTTCAGGGCTTGTCAGAAAGCATTTCACGGTAAGGTCTATACTTGTTGTATTCCGCGCATGTGACAAATAAAGTTTGATTTGATGAGGGGATCAAAGTGCATTCCAACTCTTTATTATTGGGAAGGGAAAGAGCATTCCTAGTCAGTTGCACAACTGAAGGCATTCAACCAAAATGTGTCTTCAACATTTAACCCAAACCCTGTGAATTAGCACTTGTTGTTGGGGAATAACTGCCTTGATCAAGGGCAGAACGGCTGATTTTTCCACCTTGGGGCTTCAAACAAGCGACCTTTCAGTTACTGGCCCAACGCTCTTAATCGCTAGGCTACCTGCTCCAGTAGGTTGGGAGATAACCCAGCGTGTACATATTACACTGGTGAAGGCATGATCACCAAGGACGCATTAACAAATCATTTCATGGCAGTTGCAGGACCAGGCAGTTACTGACATGGAAATCATGTTAATGTTATGGCAAAGTAGGGATGACTGGGTCCTAATAGCAACATACAGAGACAACGCTGTATCTCCATACTACTGGGATCAAGTAGGGAGGACTGGGTCCTAATAGCAACATACAGAGACAACGCTGTATCTCCATACTACTGGGATCAAGTAGGGAGGACTGGGTCCTAATAGCAACATACAGAGACAACGCTGTATCTCCATACTACTGGGATCAAGTAGGGAGGACTGGGTCCTAATAGCAACATACAGAGACAACGCTGTATCTCCATACTACTGGGATCAAGGCAATGTTTTAATTTATTCATTGGTTTGAAACGTGAGGAACGTTTGAGGTAGAATATGTTAGGTGTGTGTGTGCAGGCGGTTAATTCCAATTTAAACTGAGACGGCGAGTGAGCCAGCCAGTCAGATCAGTCCCAAACCATCCCAAAGCCCATCCAAGGTACAGTAGCTCCATCCTGCCCTCTGATAGGTCAGGTTAGTGAGAACATGAGGGTGTGCTCAGAAAGAAGATGGAGGCGGGACAGGGGGAGCCTCATGTACTCTGTCAGTGTGTTGTACTGTGGTGACAGTGTGTTCTCTCTCTCTCTTTCATTCTCTCTCTCGAAGTCAAGGAAACACTCAGGAAACACCTGCAGACAAAATGCTAAATTAGGTCAGCTGCCAGCTCTCAAAGCAACAGGGGACTATTTCACCTCTGAAAAACACCTCTGTGTCCTGGCTGCTACATGGAATCCTTGCTGAATTCTACAGTCACATGTATGTGTTGTATTGACTGGTCTAAGCAACAACGCTTTTACCAATGCTGTATGGCAGAGATGTCAACCTCATTACACAGAGGGCCTAGTGTCCGCTGGGTTTTTGGTTGCTCCTTTCAGTTAAGACCTAGACAACCAGGTGAGGGGAGTTCGTTACTAATCCGTGACCATAATTCATCAATCAAGTCCATGGGAGGAGTGTAAACCTGCAGACACACAGCCCTCCATGGAATGAGTTTGACACGTGCAGTAGGTGGTTCTGAATAGGGCTGCTATCATGTAATAACACTGTTGTAAACACATTTCAAATTGACTTATGAGAGACACAGCCAGTTATTGGATTATTACGGCTACAGTAGTAATGAGGACAAATCTATTCACAATAGCAGATGGTTATCAGGAGACTAATCCACCATAACTATCCCAGCGGGCAAAGCTGGTTGAAATGACCTCATAACAACCACATTACAACCAATAATGCGGGTTTAATGACATTATTGCAACCATTTATTTTTGGGGGGTTGTAATGTGGTTGTTTTGCCTGCTGGGTCGAGGCTACCGTTTCTGTGGTTTGTCCCTGCGTCTGTCTGCACCCCTCCCTCGTCCTCCTATCTGCCCGGTGATTATGATTTACTCCACAAGCCGTCTGAAGGTCTGTCGCCCGCCGACACATCCGTGATTCTCAGACCGATACGCTCCGGCGACACCCAATCTACTTACTGGAAGCTCTTGACACGTTGACATATAATGGCAAAGACATTGGCTGAGTCCCAACTGGTGTATTATTACCTGCATAGTGCACTACTGTTGACAAGTGCCAATCAATAAGGAATGCCATTTGGGTGCAACCATTGCTATCCCTTCAAGTTACCATAGCAATGCAACAACATGCATAATGCCAAATCAATGTTTGGGGTGGGGGGGGGGGTTACACACATGCATTGATTCATAAATTGCACATTTGCCATTCTGAATTGCTTCAATAAAACAGACCAAATTCAATCAAAACAGTGCTATTGTTGGAAATCTGAATGGCTGGGCGGGAGTTTGATCATCATAGTCAGACAAAAGTCGATATGGGGGTGATGAACTGACCACAGATACTGGGAGCGAACGATCAGGCCAATTTCCTAGATGAATAGGTGACTCGCAAGATCAATGTGTTTTCTCTGTTAAGATGCTTGGCAAAGACAGGGGTCTACTCGATGCCCTAGGGGGGGAAATGTTTTGCTGTCCTGCTGGGTCAAGGATGACAGACTGTCTCACCAGGTGTTCGTACCCCTGCACGTCGACTCAGTACTGGTACCCCGTGTATATAACCAAGTCATCATTACTCCTGGTGGATTTATTCCTCCTGTTATTGTCTTTCTATTTCGTCTCTTCCTCTCTACATTGTTGGGAAGCCCGTCAGTAAGCATTCCACCGGTAGTCTACATCTGTTGTTTACGAAGCATGTGAAAATAAAAGCTTATTCGATCTAAGAAAGGGATGATCAGAGTGAGATAATCAACTAACATGTCCAAATCCATCTTCATCTTGGATTCACCCAGATCTGAGATCTTCTTGAGCGGTTTCAGAGAACAGTGGTCACAACAAGCTATCATATGATCTGTTAGAAAATAAAGGGATATCAGTTTTACGACGCTCCTGAAATAGGAGACCTCAACGGATAATCGCCTCTGTTTTCAGCATGCTTGTTAGCAGGCTCATGAATCTGCTGTATGGGTGATATAACTATACACAGTATTAATGGACCAGCAAATGAAATGGTTCTAAAGACCCTCATTATCGACCAACACCTCCCAGGAGACCAGTATTACCTTACTAATACAACCCAGAACCCTGGACTACCCTCTGTTAGTCTGTTACTGCATTCTGATAAAGGAATTGATGATGACAGTCGGAAAACTGATCAAGTATGAACCTGTTCCAAGCTCTTGTCATCTTGAATACTACTCTTGATCCACCTCTACGTTAAGTGAATGGAAAGCCATCCAGAATGATTTCATCAAACAATTCATCAAAGAGGAGAACAGCTTCCTCAATATCTTTCATAGCCTCACTCCACCTACGGAAAAAAAAAAAAACGAAAATATGCCATTCCTCTGGAGTTTCTATTCCAAACCCGAAGCTTCTCTCTGGTATCTGCATAGAGGTATCCCCCGTTACTGCCTTGGGTTGGATTCAAAGCCAAATGACACAGGTCTACAGCTGTTTTCCATAGAATTACAGCTCTATATAAGCTGTCGTTTCCATTTCAATGATGAATACCCTCCTCCCCCTCTAAAAACAAGTCTATAATGGAAAACACAAGCCTCTGCCAGCACACATTTTATTTTCCCATCATTCATTTGTTAGCCACAAATTGCAACGGGGACATCAGGTATCATTAGATGGAAGAAATGGAAACTGATTTCTCCACCAATCCAGAATGAGAAGGCTGCATTTCTCAGATGCTAATTAGCCTCCACGTTATTCCGTTATTTCCTTCCAGAATAGTTGTCAGAATGACATGCAGCACTTTACCTTTGAGCTTGGCTAATGAAGAGCCAGTGAGCCACTCATTTGGTGACCTCTCCGATGAACTCAGTCACACACCACTATTAAACTCTTCCTGTCTGTGTCGACAAGCGTATATCTTGCCGGATTGGTTACCTTCAAAAAAACATTTACTAGAAATGAGCAATTAACAAAAACGTAGCCAGATGTTGGAAGTGTCGAAGGTACCGTTCTCGCTTGATTAGAGCTAAATGCTATTCATAGCCAACTGGCAGGGAGCTTTTAAAAGGAGCGAGTGCAATGTGCTCTCAGAGAAGACGTGTTTTGGGGATGGAGGATGAGCAGTTGTAGACTGGTCTCCTAGACGTGCAAACATGTCTGCTATATTGACATATTTGACATATGATGAACTATGCTACGCATTTTTTCATTTATTAAACATTTGCTGGACGCTACTATTATATGCCGGCATATTTACATAAATTGTTAAAATATTTCCCTTTTTACATATTTTATAAATAAGTATACCACACTATAAGAATAATTAGTATATGTTATGCTAATAAATAAGTATATGCTACCCATCTTATGTTATACAGGCCTACTAGTTGAGTACAATGACAATCCAAAAGTAATCATGCCTTGATCTCTCAATTAATCTGAGGTGCAAAGCCGGTTGGGCGGCGCCCCTTGCCACGGTACTAGACACCAGAGAGAGAGACCTGAATATGAGAAGGGGCAAAATTAGAAAATCACATCCAATTAACATATCCAACTGAGCCCCCTGCAGTCCCTCAGGAGTTTGTCAATGAGATTCAAAATGGCACCTTTTCCGTCGCCTCAAAAAAAATCCATTAGTGTAGACATGGTCATGTTTAATGTGATAAACCAGGCGCCGCTAATTTCGACAAGGCTTTGATAATGTCACCCTTCCCTTGTGCCAGGCTGCTCTTTCTCCATTTCTCTCTCTCTGTTCTCCCTCTCTCTCCACCAGTCCCTTTATGCTAGCAGTAGCCTGGCTAGCCAGAAGCTTGTCTGACTACTAGGTAGTGTCTGGCTGACGGCTCCAGTCGCTGTGGGGGGAGTCTGACCTTTGACCTTGGTCTGTGGTGAAACAGCAGTGGGATTCCTGTGTGCCACGACTGCCCTGAGATCTGGGTGTCTTTTTCATACTGATCCCTGCAGGAAATGGATGGATGTCTGCTCAATGCAATAAAACTCACCATGTGAGTCGACTAACTGTATGATAGTTCACTGGTCTATTATTGGTCAATAACAGGTCAAAGCTTTCTGTAAAGAGATCCAACTATTCAGTAACTACAAATGTATTTTGGAGTAGTTACTGGACACGTTAGGGATCATTGTCTTAGTGTTAGATATCGATGTAAATCTTCGTTGCATGTTAAATTCTGGACATGCATTTCAATATCCATTCATCCAGAGAAGACAGGAATCAGACAGCCAAACAGAGCTTCCCCATACAGGAAGCAAAGCAAAAACAAGGGCTGGACCTAAGGTTTACAACTCACTCTTCCCCGTGAGCCTGTAAAAGACAACTACAAAACAGACAGATGAGCGGAATTAAACCCACAAATGATTGAAAAAAGGTACCAGAGGATTTGTGACCCGAGTGTTTCTAAAAGGGATTGCTCCTGTATTCTATCGGCCCTGTCCATCTCCAGGACATGGGAAGCGGTTCGCAACCCTGTGATCTGTTAAGCATGTTGGGAGGAAATGGATATTGTGTGGTTCTGCCCAGACCTTGTTTGTCGTGACCTTGAGATTTCTTCCCATGGCTGAACTGGGCCCTGTGAAATGTACAGCTGACCACAGGCGCTGCCCGGGCCAGAAACCATCTCCCAAACTGTGGGATGTTCTTACACTTTAGTGCTTCCTTTGCAAACACTTTCCCACTGCATAAGGAATTGGACATATCTATTACTTTCTTGCGGTCTCTCCGTCTCCCTCCAAGTATTACAGACAGCTACAGAGGCTTACACAAGTAATACCAACAACAATCTCTGACAGAGAATACACAAGTGCACCGTTGGGATGGTGCTACAGCAGGCGATATGCAGCAGTTCATCAGTGGAGGTGCCAAAAATACCCCATCAATCCCAGGCCAAGCAAGCACAGCTCCTCACACTGCTAGTGCGAGGAGGAGGCAGCAGCACCCCAGCTGTGCAGCTTATTATAGACCATGACTCCCTGCAGCGTCTACATCAGGCCACGGAGCCACCGACTCAGGGATGAGCTAGCTACTGTAGAAGACACAGTGTAGAACATACTGTACACGTATGATTGGTTGACTTCATTAGATTGTTAAAAGTAGTAGGCTTGATCATAAACATAAACAGACACATTGGCATTAGTGTTCTGTTTCAGTTTAGGATTTCAGCGAGACGCCCCATAATCTCCCACAGGGTTGATCAATATCATATTGATTAGACATTCTGTAACCCTACAGTAAGTTTTAACCCAGCAGGCAAAACTGGACGGAATGAAGTCATGATTACATCATTTCAACCAGGGACTTTTTTATGATGAATAGAATATGTGAAGCCATCAGCTGATAGAATATCTTAAATAAGTGTTATTCGCAATGACTTCATATATTATTATTATTATTATTAACCAGTATACAACTATTATCTGAAAAATTTAACTGGAATTAGTAAAAGGCTCAAGTAAGAGAAAATAAACCTTTGGCTTCTTTGATGGCGTCAAGGATACTGTGTTGTCTTCACTCACAGTGCTCCTGGAGAAAAGGTTCACAAAGTCCTCATCTACATTTCTCACCTGTCAACTTGTCAAGTGTGACACGCATGACTGCCAACACCTCCTTCCTTTTCCATACCAACATGTTTATCCAACACATACATGCATTTTTCAGAGAATGGAAAAAATGGGGTGTGCCACTGACTTGTAACGACTCAATCACAGAGCCTCTGGGGATAAAGCCCCATATCCAAGGAGAGAGAAGAATAAAGAATGAGGATAAAGCCTTATATCCAAGGAGAGAGATAGAGGAGGAAAGAGGACAAAGCCCTATATCCAAGGAGAGAGATGGAGGAGGAAAGAGGATAAAGCCCTATATCCAAGGTGAGAGATGGAGGAGGAAAGAGGATAAAGCCCTATATCCAAGGTGAGAGATGGAGGAGGAAAGAGGATAAAGCCCTATATCCAAGGTGAGAGATGGAGGAGGAAAGAGGATAAAGCCCTATATCCAAGGAGAGATGGAGGAGGAAAGAGGATAACGCCCTATATCCAAGGTGAGAGATGGAGGAGAAAAGAGGATCAAGCCCTATATCCAAGGTGAGAGATGGCGGAGGAAAGAGGATAAAGCCCTATATCCAAGGAAAGAGATGGAGGAGGAAAGAGGATAAAGCCCTATATCCAAGGAGAGAGATGGAGGAGGAAAGAGGATAAAGCCCTATATCCAATGAGAGAGATGGAGGAGGAAAGAGGATAAAGCCCTATATCCAAGGAGAGAGATGGAGGAGGAAAGAGGGGGAGGATCCCTTCTTTATGATTTGTTTCTAATCCGGGAGCACTGACACAAATACCTCTGAGATTAGAGATGTCTTGGTGGGAATGAAACCCGCTAGAGAGAGGGCCTGTCACCCAGTCGTCAGGATAATAGCCCCGGCCTACTGGTGCTACACTGGTGCCGATTAATAGCAACCGTTGACAAATCACCGCTAAATGCACGTAAATGCAAATGGAATTACACTCAACGCCGGCTCCAGGGTTGTGGGCCTTTGTTCTTGAACAGTAGCCTTCACTCTTACAAGGAGAGACTTCACAAGAGATGATACGTGGGATTGTATGCAGGGATGAAACACAGGATAGTTCTGATGAGGAGATACCTCACAGGAGATGAGACGTGGGATTGTATGCAGGGATGAAACACCGGATAGTTCTGATGAGGAGAGACCTCACAGGAGATTAGACGTGGGATTGTATGCAGGGATGAAACACGGGATAGTTCTGATGAGGAGAGACTTCACAGGAGATTAGACGTGGGATTGTATGCAGGGATGAAACACGGGATAGTTCTGATGAGGAGAGACTTCACAGGAGATTAGACGTGGGATTGTATGCAGGGATGAAACACCGGATAGTTCTGATGAGGAGAGACCTCACAGGAGATGAGACGTGGGATTGTATGCAGGGATGAAACACGGGATAGTTCCGATGAGGAGAGACCTCACAGGAGATGAGACGTGGGATTGTATGCAGGGATGAAACACAGGATAGTTCCGATGAGGAGAGCGTCTTGTGAATAATGCATTAAAACAAAGCTTCTCTTGGTTTTATTCCTCCTGTGGTTGGAGCGTGCCAGACTCCACCTGGGCGTATGAAGCTTCAGATCAATCACACAGATTGGTCTGACAGGAAGTGGGGCCACGAAAGGCAGGACATGATCTGGCTGAAGCCGCAGATGCATTCCAAAGTTAAAGGGTAGACATCAGACGAGAAGGCAGCCACATGCAATGCTCACACACAAGCAGAGCATTGGAAACAATGACCAAAGATGACTGTGTAGATCAAGGTTATGTAAGTGGGCTGAGGCTGATCTTCATTACGGGTGGGTGACTGGACAAGATCTGTGCAGGTGTCTCCATGTCACTTTGGTTTGGAGCGACCAATACACAACTTCGTCTTGCACACGCTACTCTGCACTTTCCCACCCCCAACAACTCTTCATGTTGAACACATGTTGAACACTATTATGATGATGGAGTCAGAGCACTGAGCAACCCAAAGTCACAAAACTACTCTCCCCGTGGGGGGTCTGGGTAACAGTGGTCGTTAGTCAACACCATTCCCTGTGGGGTCCGGGTAACAGTCAGTCCACACCATTTCCTGTGGGGTCCGGGTAATAGTAGTAGTCAGTCAACACCATTTCCTCTGGGGTCCGGGTAACAGTCAGTCAACACCATTCTCTGTGGGGTCCGGGTAACAGTCAGTCAACACCATTTCCTGTGGGGTCCGGGTAATAGTAGTAGTCATAGACACTGTTGACATCAAGAAAGCAGACTCAACAAAAATGGCTAGGAAAAACTTTTGAAGTAGATTTAGGTGGAGAAAAGCTCTGTTAATTTGAGTTAACAACTATCTGTTAATTTGAGGAAACCGTGGGAAAATCTGCAAAGACATCATTCACCTGCATACTTCAGAAGCACAATGAACAATGAACGAATAACGTTTCACAGAGCGGTGAAATGGCATTAGTCCCAAGGTAAACTATGAAGGATAGGATAAACCTGTTGGTGGAAAAGCCCACAGGCCACTGTCAGTCTCTGGTGTGGGAAAGATGTGCACCATTTCAAAAGAATGTACATCAGATCATGTCAGGTGAGGTGACATGACAGCACTTCAGGCCTGTATTTTCTTAATGTGATAACATGAACAATTAGCACCAAGAGAAGCATGTCTTCATTGAGCTTCCTGCTTCTGTAAAGGACCAGGGACAAAAGGACCAGGGACAAGGGACAAAAGGACCAGGGACAAAAGGACCAGGGACAAAAGGACCAGGGACAAAAGGACCAGGGACAAAAGGACCAGGGACAAAAAGACCAGGGACGAAAGGACCAGGGACAAAAAGGACCAGGGACAAAAGGACCAGGGACAAAAGGACCAGGGACAAAAGGACCAGGGACAAAAGGACCAGGGACAAAAGGACCAGGGACAAAAGGACCAGGAACAAAAGGACCAGGAACAAAAGGACCAGGAACAAAAGGACCAGGGACAAAGGGACCAGGGACAAAAGGACCAGGGACAAAAGGACCAGGGACAAGGGACAAAAGGACCAGGGACAAAAGGACCAGGAACAAAAGGACCAGGAACAAAAGGACCAGGGACAAAGGGACCAGGGACAAAAGGACCAGGGACAAAAGGACCAGGGACAAGGGACAAAAGGACCAGGGACAAAAGGACCAGGGACAAAAGGACCAGGGACAAAAGGACCAGGGACAAAAGGACCAGGGACAAAAGGACCAGGAACAAAAGGACCAGGAACAAAAGGACCAGGAACAAAAGGACCAGGGACAAAGGGACCAGGGACAAAAGGACCAGGGACAAAAGGACCAGGGACAAGGGACAAAAGGACCAGGGACAAAAGGACCAGGAACAAAAGGACCAGGAACAAAAGGACCAGGGACAAAGGGACCAGGGACAAAAGGACCAGGGACAAAAGGACCAGGGACAAGGGACAAAAGGACCAGGAACAAAAGGACCAGGAACAAAAGGACCAGGGACAAAAGGACCAGGAACAAAAGGACCAGGAACAAAAGGACCAGGAACAAAGGGACCAGGGACAAAAGGACCAGGGACAAAAGGACCAGGGACAAAAGGACCAGGGACAAGGGACAAAAGGACCAGGAACAAAAGGACCAGGGACAAAAGGACCAGGAACAAAAGGACCAGGGACAAAGGGACCAGGGACAAAAGGACCAGGGACAAAAGGACCAGGGACAAAAGGACCAGGGACAAAAGGACCAGGAACAAAAGGACCAGGAACAAAAGGACCAGGGACAAAAGGACCAGGGACCAGGGACAAAAGGACCAGGGACAAAATGACCAGGGACAAAAGGACCAGGGACAAAAGGACCAGGGACAAAAGAACCAGGGACAAAAGGACCAGGGACAAAAGGACCAGGGACAAAAGGACCAGGGACAAAAGGACCAGGGACAAAAGGACCAGGGACAAAGGGACCAGGGACAAAAGGACCAGGGACAAAAGGACCAGGGACAAAAGGACCAGGGACAAAAGGACCAGGAACAAAAGGACCAGGGACAAAAGGACCAGGGACCAGGGACAAAAGGACCAGGGACAAAAGGACCAGGGACAAAAGGACCAGGGACAAAAGGACCAGGGACAAGGGACAAAAGGACCAGGGACAAAAGGACCAGGGACAAAAGGACCAGGGACAAGGGACAAAAGGACCAGGGACAAAAGGACCAGGGACAAAAGGACCAGGGACAAAAGGACCAGGGACCAGGGACAAAAGGACCAGGGACAAAAGGACCAGGGACAAAAGGACCAGGGACCAGGGACAAAAGGACCAGGGACAAAAGGACCAGGGACCAGGGACAAAAGGACCAGGGACAAAAGGACCAGGGACAAGGGACAAAAGGACCAGGGACAAAAGGACCAGGGACAAAGGGACCAGGGACCAGGGACAAAAGGACCAGGAACAAAAGGACCAGGGACCAGGGACAAAAGGAACAGGGACAAAAGGACCAGGGACAAAAGGACCAGGGACAAAAGGACCAGGGACAAAAGGACCAGGAACAAAAGGACCAGGGACAAAAGGACCAGGAACAAAAGGACCAGGGACAAAGGGACCAGGAACAAAAGGACCAGGGACCAGGGACAAAAGGACCAGGGACCAGGGACCAGGGACAAAAGGACCAGGGACCAGGGACAAAAGCACCAGGGACAAAAGGACCAGGGACCAGGGACAAAAGGACCAGGGACCAGGGACCAGGGACCAGGGACAAAAGGACCAGGGACCAGGGACAAAAGGACCAGGGACAAAAGGACCAGGGACCAGGGACCAGGGACAAAAGGACCAGGGACCAGGGACCAGGGACAAAAGGACCAGGGACCAGGGACCAGGGACCAGACTTGCAGAGCGGTAGTATATCAAAGCATTTGTATCCTTACTGGGGAAGGGCACCATTTTAGACAGACATTAAGATTGTAGTCATTTAGCAGACTCTCTTATCCAGAATTACTTACAGTTGGTACATTTACCTTAAGATAGCTAGGTGGGACAACCACATATCACAGGCATAGTAAGCACATTTTCCCTCAATAAAGTAGCTATCAGCAAAGTCAGTGATAGTAGGGGTGAAAATGATTTCAGATACACTTTGAAGAGGTAGGGTTTCAGATGTTTTCAGAAGATGGGAAGGGACTCTGTTGTCCTAGCTTCAGAGGTGAGCTAGTTCCCATTGGGGTGCCAGGACAGGGGATATGGAAAATCTAAGTCAATATATTCAGACTAATTATCGATATTGGTGCCCATCACTAATCCATAACTGCACAACCCACAGAGATATAAACAGTGGCAGTACTCCATCTTTTGGCTGGTATGAGCCTGCATGCGAGCCTGCAAGCGTCCTCCTCTGACCCTCCCTGACACCCGTTAAGAACACAGCTGCTCAGATAATCATGTTATCTGTTGTTAGAGGGACGGGGTGCGGCCATGCTTACAGAATGTTGATGCAGGTACACGAGAACCAGGGGGAACCAGGGGGAACCAGCCAGCATCATGTCAGATTGGCGTTAATACAGGGAGGCTGTACCAATGGTAATGTGTTTGGATATACTGCAGATTGATGGTAGGTGGGGGGGGGGGGGGTAGTGTTCTTTATCAGTACACATATCACAAATGTGCAAATTGTAATGACAGCTTGCTGGTGCTTTAATGTGAATTTCGTGGAGATTGTGAATCATACTTCTGAGCTGCATACTTCCATGCCAATACGCTGTACATGCATATATAATGTTACCATCCACATGCTTCACACGTGCTGCATGCATGTACATTGCATGTAACATCATCTGTGTCCACATAGGCTACCGTCTTGCCAACACACATAAACTTCACATGATTTCAGATTACAATTGGAAGTCTCCTATTAGGAAGTCTCCTAGTTGGAAGTCTCCTAGTTGGAAGTCTCCTAGTAGGAAGTCTCCTAGTAGGAAGTCTCCTAGTAGGAAGTCTCCTAGTAGGAAGTCTCCTAGTTGGAAGTCTCCTAGTAGGAAGTCTCCTAGTAGGAAGTCTCCTAGTTGGAAGTCTCCTAGTAGGAAGTCTCCTAGTAGGAAGTCTCCTAGTTGGAAGTCTCCTAGTTGGAAGTCTCCTAGTAGGAAGTCTCCTAGTAGGAAGTCTCCTAGTAGGAAGTCTCCTAGTAGGAAGTCTCCTAGTTGGAAGTCTCCTAGTAGGAAGTCTCCTAGTATTCAGCACTATACAGAGGTTGTAATGCCATTCTAACAGTACAGATGTCCACATTTTGACACCTGTAATGTTCGATAAACCATGACGTGGCTTTTAGTTACCGGGCCATTCCAGCTGTCACGTCAACATTGAGTTCTGATGGTTTCATGACTCCCTTTCCAAAGTGCTGCTTTGGTTGTATGAGCCCTCTTGCACTCCGATTGAGAGAATGCGCCTGTCAGGTTGAGGTTTACATGATTACCATTTAGATTGCCCGCTGTATCGGGTACAAATCGCTCTTTCTCTACAATGCAACGCCGATACATGTCGCCATGCTGGCCCAAATAATGGGATTTCAATTTAACGATATACGACCCTGGTTTGGGATATGTTGGTCTTTACGACCCGGCGATATTTCAGGGAAATCGGCGCGGCACATTACGTACCGCGAAGAGAGGCTTGAATGAATGTTTATGGTACCCATAGACATTCCATACAGGCCGGGGCAATCCATTTGAAATCCCCCTCCGACTGTAACCCCTCTTATAGCTGTGTGATTTAATACAGGGACCTAATAGGTATAGTGTGGCTGTATCTCAGTGGCTGCACAATCAATGGGGAAATTCAAGCCGGCAGGAGAAGCAATCTCATCTGGGCGACGTGCAGCACCAGATAAAGAGAGCTTGCCATTAACTACACCGAGCGGGTGAGAGGGATACTATTCCTGATGGTATCACAGGATTGTGAGGGATTCAGATTCGGTGGCTCTCATCGTGGCCCAGTTGGAGATGGTGTGGCATCACCGGATGGGACACAAGTCATCACAGGGGGGGTCATTATACACTACATCCCCATTGACAGCCGAGAGATAATATTTTAAGATCATATGGGATCCCTGATAGCAGGGGCACAACTTTCACTGGGGATGGGGGGGGGACACATATATTGCATTTTTGTCCCCCCCCCCAGTTTTATCAATGGTGATACAAGACAGGGCTTTAAGACCATGCGGATGCTTCAGGGTGGTCGGGCAGGCTGGTTGGAGGGTTTAATCAGACTAAAAATAATGATATAATCATTTATTTTCTTTAATTAGCTATGATTGTTCTCTCCTGGCACGAACCAATGGAATGGTCCGGAAAGTGTCCACCATGTCCGTCTAGCTCTCCAAGCAGACTCAATGAAAAGCTCAGATATGTGAAAGAGAATTTGAACCCTGGTCTCTGTCAAATATCAAGAATAATAAACAATCCCATAAAGATCAATTCATCATAGTTCACATGAACAGCAACATTGTGGAACAGCGACTCTGACTAATGCTTTTCATCAATGATGACTGGTGTCACCCTGTTTCTAAATTGGACTAATCGTCTGAGGATCCAGAGTCCCTGTTTCAGCACTTCAAATGCTACAGAACACCCGGCCAACTGCATTTTAAAAGACTTCAACGAGACAACAGATGTGCGGCCGTCCACAAAGAGACGACCACATCTGATCTCATCCTTCCCCATCACCCGCTCTCTCAGCAGCCAGCGCCTTAAAGAGAAGCAGAGAGCCGAGACACTAACACGAGCTCCGCTAAGTATAGTAGCGCCATCGCTCTGGGGTGCAACCGAAGACTTTCCCTGAGTTTCTTCAAATGTCAATGTCATTGAGTTCGTTCCTCCCTCTTTCTCTCTCTCTCTCTCGGACCAGGGCCCACTCTCCACTCTAGTCTCTGCAGCTCTGTGGAGGGGGAGGGGGGCTGCTTTGTGAGCATCTCGCCCCCGTGACTCTGTCGTGTTTTGACATGTTTTTGCTCAGACTTTATTCTGTGGTAGCAGCCCACTAATACCACATGGAATGAGCTGCCGAGCCATAACGGGGTCAAGTGGCGTGTGGAGGACGAGGCTGAGGGTGCCGTGCGGCTCCGTAGGGCTGATAGCGCCGCCGAAGAGGCCACTCAGCATCATCTGTGAGCAAGCGTGCTGCCGCGAGCTACCCGGGACTTGAGGGCGAGAGGGTTCATCACATCGACACACTGTTGCACATCTGGGAAAGGCAACGCTGGTGGAACAGATTTAGAGATTGAGTCAACATACACCTGCTTGGGACTAACAGGGATGTATGCAGAACAGTGCCTGTACTACCAACTGTTTTCTACCGTTTGATGGTACTGCTTCTGTCATCAATGATTTACACATTATCTTAAATGATTCACATTATCTGTCCAGTAGATTAGATTAGATTGCGCAAGCTGTTCTCTTGTACTTGACATTCCTTCTTTGAACAGCCAGTAACAAATACTACCGAATGTGCTATCAGACTGCCACACACACAACTAATAGGGCGAATGCTTGTAAAAAAACAGCAAATACAGCAATCTGAATAGTACTTTACAAGCCCAACTGTGTCAAAGGAAATGGTCGTTTGGCAAAGCGTTATCCATCTCTCACTCAGGGTCATAGATGGTATGTCAGTTATGAGGGAACCATAATCAACCTCCAAGTATCCTCACAGTGATTTTACAAGACGCCCTATAAATTACCAGTCCCATGAAACAAAACACGCCTCCGTCTTTGACATCAAATAAAAGCCCCATTTCAAATCTCTACCACTAGCCAATCTCACACACAAACACTAGGTGTTACGACAACGAAACAAGTTCGTGTTACAGCATGGCTCGCATCGCCAGGAAGTGTAGTCGGCTACTCACACAACCATCGCCTACACAGTAGCAGGTGGACTTCCTGGGGTAGATGAACCCTCCTGATGGAGGCTGTCTGCGTGACAGGGGTGGTAGATGAGTTCTGTCGCCTGTCACTCTCCAGTCTCCACCGGTTGGCCCTGCTCTGTCTGCGTGACAGGGGTGGTAGATGAGTTCTGTCGCCTATCACTCTCCAGTCTCCACCGGTTGGCCCTGCTCTGTCTGCGTGACAGGGGTGGTAGATGAGTTCTGTCGCCTATCACTCTCCAGTCTCCACCTGTTGGCCCTGCCCTGTCTGCGTGACAGGGGTGGTAGATGATTCTGTCGCCTGTCACTCTCCAGTCTCCACCTGTTGGCCCTGCTCTGTCTGCGTGACAGGGGTGGTAGATGAGTTCTGTCGCCTGTCACTCTCCAGTCACCACCTGTTGGCCCTGCTCTGTATGCGTGACAGGGGTGGTAGATGAGTTCTGTCGCCTGTCACTCTCCAGTCTCCACCTGTTGGCCCTGCTCTGTATGCGTGACAGGGGTGGTAGATGAGTTCTGTCGCCTGTCACTCTCCAGTCTCCACCTGTTGGCCCTGCTCCTTATGCGTGATAGGGGTGGTAGATGAGTTCTGTCGCCTGTCACTCTCCCGTCTCCACCTGTTGGCCCTGCTCTGTATGTGTGACAGGGGTGGTAGATGAGTTCTGTCGCCTGTCACTCTCCAGTCTCCACCTGTTGGCCCTGCTCTGTCTGCGTGGCAGGCAGGTGCTTTGACTGGCAGGTCCCAGTCCGCAGCCAGTCTCCATTAGGCCTGAGGGGTTGGCGGGCAGAATCATGGGCTCATTAGTTCCATGTCACTCTCCACGGGGGCACAGCTAATTGAGAGCAGGTGTGTACAACAGAGTCCACTGTGTCTCCGCACCAATTTGTCCACATAATGGGTTTTTAAGAGGGCGGGGTGTACCATAATGAAGGTGAGGGGGTCTATTTTCTATTTTTGATTAAACTGGTGCGACCCGAAAAAAGCCATCCAAAGACTAAATACACTGTATTAGCCTTGGCGGTGGCGTCTGTTGATGGAACATTGCAAATGTGGACACCACTGAGAGCCCTAATCATTTACATTGAAAGCGCATGACTCTAACCGAAGCTGTGCACTCAATTCATTACACACTGTGTGGTATTCTCCGAGGCCTTTCTATTGGGAACTCAGTATATGGACGGCAAAGAGCTGCCAACAAGAGAACCTTTCCAATCGGCCTCGCCATGTTGGTCGATTTCTCAGCAAAGTGGTAAACAAGATGAAAATATTTCATAAACATTTTTACCATAGAAGTAGGAGGAGGAGGGGCAATGGGGAATTGAAGCAGCGGGGGATTCCCATGGAGCTGTTTTCAAAATGGAGACCCTAAACTGTGCATATTTGACGGCATAACCAGTAGGAGTGTACCAAGGCTGATTAGGCTAGCTAGCTCGTTAATGACGAGACCCTTAGGCATACCCCTCTGTATCAACAACAACACCTTGGTACTCATCGTATGATTCGAATGAACAGACCCTGCTCATTGTAGATGGTATGATGTCCATGTCCGCCCATAATATTGACGAGGCATCCTAAATCACTGACCATGTGGCTCCACATAACATCAAAAGGCTGGATCAATGAACATCTGTAAGCTGTGCTGGGCTGTAGGCCCCACAGACCAGAGTGTAGTGTGAACAATATAATTAAATAGTCAAGAATGTCTAGAATCCGTCAAATAAACCAACCAATCGACATTCACTAAGCCAGATCTTTTGGAACAACTGCTCTGTACAATAGATCTGTTCCTAACACCGCTAACAAAGACCCGTTAGAACATCTGCACTGGAATGTGGCATGTAAATGATTTATATATGTGCTGCGTATTCTCACAAACTGCCATCCGTTCTCCTCTGTTCTGACATTAGCATGTAGATCTGATTTGGACAGATTCAGAAAATACAAAATAACACTATCTAAATTATTCACCGCTCATTTACAAGCTCCGGGACCACAGTTAAAAAAAAAACAGTCCTGATAGATTAGTTACCACAGGGGGCTAGGCAGCTAATTTTGACAGGGTTCGGAGATAGCTCCATCCCCCGTGGGCCTATAGATGCACAAGTGTAACACATCGGTGTGTGAAAACAAAATCACTAGATAGAGAGAGAGAGCCGGGAGGGCTGGCTCTGGAATCCACTTAAATTCCAACTCGACTAGACCTCAAGAAGGCTACTGCTCAAGAGAAATAAGAAAAAGCCTAAAGGCATTCTAGTAGAGCAACGAGCCCCCTGATGATTGGTGGTAGACTGCGTCCCCTATTCCCGACATAGTGCACTACCTTTGACCACGGGCCCTGGTGAAAGTATATAGAACTATATTGGGACTAGAGTGCCTTTTGGGAAGCAGCCGTAGACGTACAACCAACCCTTAGGTCACACACAGTCACCACCCATAGCCAATCAGATGCTTTAATCATTATCCCTGGGGCGGGGTGAGCTTCACATCATCAGAGCTTGGTCATTCAAAAGGACAAAAAACAGCAGCGTAGTAGCTCTCTGGAGAGAGACAGATGGAGAGGGAGAGAGACGGATGGAGATGGAGAGAGATGGATGGAGAACGATGGAAAGAAAGAAAGATGTATGGAGAGGGAGAGAGAGGGATGGAGAAGGATGGAGAAAGAGGGATGGAGATACGGATGGAGAGAGAGGGAGATGGATAGAGAGAGGGATGAGATGGAGAGAGAGGGATGGAGAAGGATGGAGAGGGAGAGAGACGGATGGAGAAGGATGGAGAGGGAGAGAGACGGATGGAGAAGGATGGAGAGGGGAGAGACGGATGGAGAAGGATGGAGAGGGGAGAGACGGATGGAGAAGGAGAGGGATGGAGAAGGATGGAGAGAGAGGGATGGAGGATGGAGAGAGAGGGATGGAGAAGGATGGAGAGAGAGGGATGGAGAGGCAGATGGAGAGAGGGAGATGGATAGAGAGAGGGATGGAGAGAGAGGGAGATGGAGAAGGATGGAGAGGGAGAGAGACGGATGGAGGAAGGAAAAAAGAAAGCGAGAGAAAGCACACAGACAGTGAGTGTTCCAGAGAGAGAGAGGGCATCCTCATGCGCTGGGTATCACTGGTGTATCAGCCGTGGGGCTTGATCATCTCCCTTCACACTGTGACCCAGTGAGGAGTGTACCAAGTCTTCTGCTGGCAGCATGCCTCCTCATTCACAGGGGAGCCCTGCCCTACGCTGCCCACTGCCAAAGTTCTGCAACTACTCTCCTTTGAAACACTCCCTTAAACAACACCACTGCCACTTCATTTCTACTGGGTTATTCAGCCTTACACTAATAGTCAGGAGTGATAGGCCTTAATATGATAGTCAGTCTACAGTCTATTTGTGAAAAGGGCTTTAAAATGCTCATTAAGTGAGCATTTCACTGTTAGTCTTCACCTGTTGTTATTTTTCCGCACAGAGCAACATGGTTCTGTCCCAAATGGTACCTTATTCCAATATAGTCCACTACTATAGTGCATTACTATGGGCCCTGGTCAAAAGCAGTGCACTAAATAGGGAATATGGTGCCATTTGGGACGTAGACTGTGCCTCTGAAGTAGCAACCCACAAAGGCAGACGTAGCAGCTCTGATAAGTGGTTCTGGGGCCCCAACAATCAATCAAGCCTGACAAGCCTTTTCAGACCGGTAATGTACAGTCAGATACCAATACATCTAGAGAGAGAAAAGTAACGAATGCTTGGGTTGAGGGTCTGCCTGGCCTGCACAACTATTCATCTCCTTTTTGTCAAGTGATCATCCAAATATCATTGAAATCTAAAACATGGAATCTCTGGCTTAAAATCATACTTTTCCTCCCGGGAGTAAAAATGACTTCTCTCTTGGCATGGCAAACTTTTTCAAACCAAACGGCGAGCAAGTATGAATATTTAACCTCACCCTTTTCCCATTGGCCCTCCCCTCGCATGCTGGCATTCGAAGAAAGCTCCATGAGTCAGAAATCTGCTTCCATTTTGAAAGCGAGCAGACTTAAAAATTCCAGTGACATTATCCTGATCGATATTGGCCTGGTTAAAGTCAGGCTACCTTCAAGTGTTTGCTTTGTATTTATGTTCTTGTTTAGACTTCATTTACCTCAAAGGGTCCTGTTGCTTTTTTTTCGAATGACGTTCAATATGCTAAGCCAGTTATGGATTTATGTAAAAATAATCAAAGTTAATGGCTGAACTGTTCATTCCCTTCAGAGGAATTGAAGAATATATGAGTGATTCTTAAGTATGTGCTTTTTAAAATATTTTCTCTCTGCAAATCTTTCTTTGTTTTCTTATGAGACCATTTCCATCTTCAATACGCCTCAAGTTCTGAGAATAACTAAGGCGGCATGCACCCATACACCCTCCCACACACACACACAATACTGTTGTACCACTAAAGGTCAAATGTGAGCGCTCCTCACAGGAGGCTGTGGGCCTAAAATGGAAAAAGAATGAAGCTCCATGTCCTTTCATGAGATGATAATAGTGCCCCAAACGTCAGATCTGATGTACGACCGCACGTCTCCTGCACTTGGATGTTCCGGGCAGGGGAATAATTGCGCTTATCGGCAGCACTTGGTTAGCAGGAATCAGGTCAGGGGTAGCTGTCCAAATTGGGCCCAATACTGTGAGCCGTGCTCCCGCTCTGTGTGTGTGTGTGTGTGTGTGTGTGTGAGAGAGAGAGACCACACGGCTAGCCTCACCTCTGTAAAACTGAAGAGGAGTGGGAGAGTGGATACCATATTGTTTTCTGTAGTAACTATGTCTTTTTTTAACACTATTCCCAGAGTATTTGACATAAAAGGCTGCGGCTCAAACCGTGTGTAAATATGTATTCCCAGGTGGCGGGGAGAGTTCTGCCCAGAGAGATGCCAGACAAGCTGAGATGAAAGACTGTAGGGGCTAGGGGGGAACAGAACAGGCATCCTACCCATTTCCCACAGTTTATAAATAACTAAGATAAGGCAACCGATAGGAGGTATAGACAAACAAGCTGCTGGGATTTGGATCAAAACAACTAGACATTGGCGTCTTGGTGAAACAACAAAGACAAACATTTATTTGGTTGGTTTTTCCCCCCCGTATTGAGGATTATCCCACTTGTTAATGGAACTGTTTAGTGTTCCCCCCGTATTGAGGATTATCCCACTTGTTAATGGAACTGTTTAGTGTTCCCCCGTATTGAGGATTATCCCACTTGTTAATGGAACTGTTTGGTGTTCCCGCCCGTATTGAGGATTATCCCACTTTTTAATGGAACTGTTTGGTGTCCCCTCCCGTATTGAGGATTATCCCACTTTTTAATGGAACTGTTTGGTGTCCCCTCCCGTATTGAGGATTATCCCACTTGTTAATGGAACGGTTTAGTGTTCCCCCCACATTGAGGATTATCCGACTTGTTAATGGAACTGTTTAGTGTTCCCCCGTATTGAGGATTATCCCACTTTTTAATGGAACTGTTTGGTGTCCCCTCCCGTATTGAGGATTATCCCACTTGTTAATGGGACTGTTTAGTGTTCCCCCACATTGAGGATTATCCCACTTTTTAATGGAACTGTTTGGTGTCCCCTCCCGTATTGAGGATTATCCCACTTTTTAATGGAACTGTTTGGTGTCCCCTCCCGTATTGAGGATTATCCCACTTGTTAATGGAACGGTTTAGTGTTCCCCCCACATTGAGGATTATCCGACTTGTTAATGGAACTGTTTAGTGTTCCCCCGTATTGAGGATTATCCCACTTTTTAATGGAACTGTTTGGTGTCCCCTCCCGTATTGAGGATTATCCCACTTGTTAATGGAACGGTTTAGTGTTCCCCCCACATTGAGGATTATCCGACTTGTTAATGGAACTGTTTGGTGTTCCCCCCACATTGAGGATTATCCCACTTGTTAATGGGACTGTTTAGTGTTCCCCCACATTGAGGATTATCCCACTTGTTAATGGAACTGTTTAGTGTTCCCCCGTATTGAGGATTATCCCACTTGTTAATGGAACTGTTTAGTGTTCCCCCGTATTGAGGATTATCCCACTTGTTAATAGAACTGTTTAGTGTTCCCCCGTATTGAGGATTATCCCACTTGTTAATGGAACTGTTTGGTGTTTCCCCCCACATTGAGGATTATCCCACTTGTTAATGGAACTGTTTAGTGTTCCCCCCCGTATTGAGGATTATCCCACTTGTTAATAGAACTGTTTAGTGTTCCCCCGTATTGAGGATTATCCCACTTGTTAATGGAACTGTTTGGTGTTCCCGCCCGTATTGAGGATTATCCCACTTGTTAATAGAACTGTTTAGTGTTCCCCCGTATTGAGGATTATCCCACTTGTTAATGGAACTGTTTAGTGTTCCCCCCCGTATTGAGAATTATCCCACTTGTTAATAGAACTGTTTAGTGTTCCCCGTATTGAGGATTATCCCACTTGTTAATGGAACTGTTTAGTGTTCCCCCCCGTATTGAGGATTATCCCACTTGTTAATGGAACTGTTTAGTGTTCCCCCGTATTGAGGATTATCCCACTTGTTAATGGAACTGTTTAGTGTTCCCCCCGTATTGAGGATTATCCCACTTGTTAATAGAACTGTTTAGTGTTCCCCCGTATTGAGGATTATCCCACTTGTTAATGGAACTGTTTAGTGTTCCCCCCCGTATTGAGGATTATCCCACTTGTTAATGGAACGGTTTAGTGTTCCCCCGTATTGAGGATGATCCCACTTGTTAATGGGACTGTTTTAAAACAAAGCAGGATGGATGTGTGCATAAAAAATTGAATGGGTGGCGCCAACGGGAATTCGAAACCACAACACTGACTTTGCAAGCACACTGCTCTACCAAGTGAGCCAGACAGGACCACTCAGAGCAGGAGAGATGCACACTGCTCTACCAAGTGAGCCAGACAGGACCACTCAGAGCAGGAGAGATGCACACTGCTCTACCAAGTGAGCCAGACAGGACCAGACAAAGCAGGAGAGATGCACACTGCTCTACCAAGTGAGCCAGACAGGACCAGACAAAGCAGGAGAGATGGAAGAAGGTGATGTTGATCCTACCTTCTTCTGGTCTTCCAGCTTTTGACTGGTCGTCTTCTTGCCATGCTTGCTGGCCTCCAATGGTACATCCATCCCTGGTTCCAAACAAGAATAAACTCCAGGGATTGTGAGAAAAAATAAGCCAGTACAAAAAAATAAAAAAGTAATGGGACCGAGGGGGGCTGGGGTGGGGGGCTACAGTTGGCCGGAGGTGCGGGCCTGTGTCCGGCTCACACCATTACTCGGACACAGGGGATCCATGGAGCAGCTGGTGGTTGGTGGGACTAAATGAGATGGGGGAGGGATAGGGGGAGAGGAGGAAGGATAGGGGAGGGGGAGGGGAAGAGGAGGTGGCGATTTCAGAGAGGAGGAACGCTGCCCGGGGGCTACCCAGAGAAGCACATTGCGGTCAGCGAGGCGAAAACACTGACATCCTCACACACACGAAGATCCCCAACTCGCAGGTCGGCGGTATCCACCCAGATAATCCTTGTTCGGTGCTCTTCTACCTTCAGGCGTTTTCTACTGCGGCTCCCAAGTCCCAGCTCTTCACATCTGTAAGACAGACAAGATTCAGAAACCAAAAGAAAGAGAATAGAGACAAGACAACCAGAAGTAGTATTACAATTAAGAAGTCAGCTCTCTCTCTCTCTCTCTCTAGATAATGTAAATCCCCTCAGGTATAATACATATGGAGGGGGCGTCTGCATAGCAAAGTAAATATGTTGCTATGGCTCCCTATGTATGATGAGATGGGATCCATACTAGGAAGACGAGCAGTTTGTTATTTTGTGTGTGCATGTGTGATTGTTTTCTTCTATCCCTCCGATGTTTTCCACAAAGGCAGCACAGTGGGAAGGATTGAGTCATCTTGAGGTTGGGGAGCTGAGATTCTGAGGAGTCCAAGGCAGGGAGGGAGTGATGACCACAGACAGAATTGATGGCTGGCCCTGCGTAGCCCCTTTGGTACAGAGGGCCTCAAAGCCTGCTGTTTGGTTCAAGAGGCCAGTGGGTTTACAAACAGTTCAAATTGCGCTCCAGAACATTTGCAACAATACGTGGCCTGGACTTGTAACTAAAGCTCGCCAGTTTAAGATTCATAGAGCTTGTTGCACAATTATGATTAGATTCAAACTGTAATTCTGCCCAACTGAATCAGAATCATTACTTTCGTCAAACAACTTTTCAATTAAAGCTTTATTGATGTGCCAAAACATTAATCAGTGGTGACTGGCACAACTCTTAGGTTTGTGTCCCTAATGGCACCCTATTCCCTATGAAGTGCACTACTTCGGTGCACTACTTTAGTGCACTACTTAGGGAATAGGGTGCCATTAGGGAGGCATGCGTGTAGTAAATCCAGTAGTGATAGCTCCTACCAGACGCCGGAGGGTCACATACCAAGGCTCTGATAGAACCATCCATGGAATCAATATCCCACCGGCATTTCAGATCAGCTGCCGACAGATGTGGGCCAATCAAAGGGCAGCGTGTTCTAAGTGTAGGCCACTTAGATAAGTCTCTCCTCGCCCTAACAAAAATCATCAGAGAGCGAGAGTTGTTCACCCCGCTCTTGTCTCTTAACCTCATGAGTGGCTAACTAGCCTTATTCCCCCCCCCAAACACCTATGGAGCTTAAGAGGGCCATGTAGCACAGCCTCCTCACTTCCAATGGAGCTTAAGAGGGCCATGTAGCACAACCTCCTCACTTCCTATGGAGCTTAAGAGGGCCATGTAGCACAACCTCCTCACTTCCTATGGAGCTTAAGAGGGCCATGTAGCACAGCCTCCTCACTTCCTATGGAGCTTAAGAGGGCCATGTAGCACAACCTCCTCACTTCCTATGGAGCTTAAGAGGGCCATGTAGCACAGCCTCCTCACTTCCTATGGAGCTTAAGAGGGCCATGTAGCACAGCCTCCTCACTTCAGGGCAATCATGTCGTGTTTGAAACTCTGAACTGGATCTCAGAGGACATCATGAATCAAGGGCCACAGTAGCACAGAGGTTTCTACTGAATTCCAGAGTGTGGTCAGAAATGGGCAACAGAGGAGGCTGGTGGGAGGAGCAATAGGAGGACAGGCTTATTGTAATGGCTGGAATGGAATGACGTCAAACATGTGGTTTCCATATGTTTGATACCGTTCCATTTATTCCATTCCTGCAATTACAATGAGCCCACTCTCCTATAGCTCCTTCCACCAGCCTCCTCTGACTGGCAGTAAGCTGTGAAAAGCACTTCTGCCATGGGTTAATAATCATAATGCTATTACATTATGCAGTATATATTTCCTGGTGGCAGTAGCATTGTAGAGAGCTACTGTTGTTCATTTGTTGAAGACTTTCAACAACCGAGGTAAAAATACGCTGGAGATCTCAGAGGAATGGACAAACATAAACTTGGTGGAATCAACAAATGCATTTCCCCGAATGCCTGACATGCTAAATACGACGCACCGCCTTGCTCCAAGACTTCCCAGGCAGCAACATGCAGGGGACTCTCGACCGTCTGTATATTTCATGAGCGCTAATTTCCCCTTTCTTCTCTTGAATATTACAAAAGAAACATCGGGACGTGCTGGGAATTGCGTGGCACATTTTCTCTTAGCGACAGAGGTGGGAGGAAGGCAGGGGCCTCAGTTCGTATCACTGTCTAGGAGTGACAGGGTACTGGGTATCCCCTGAAACTAGGCCATCCAATCCAGGCATTATTCCCCACCTGTTCTCACTGCAGCATCAGCAGCCGTGTAGACTAAGCCGTAGCAATGTAAGGAGATTGGTCCTCAACAAGTCTTATGTGATGGGAGAATACTTTCTAATCTAGACACTGTGGCAGAGACACTGTCGCACAACAACAAGGGCCGTTGTGTGTCTTGGCAGATAAAAGGAGTGCCTCAGTATTCCATACAATCCTTGAGACATTTTATTCAACAGTCACACAGAAACATACTGGGCCCTGGTTTCCCTGACAGGCTTCTACAATTCAAATCAGGGGGTGTGTTGTTTGTGTTTTGCTTCCCTTTCCCCACATTTAACGACGTGTGTTTTATGCACTTTGCAGCCCTGACACGAGACGATTGCATCCCAAGTAGCACACTATCCCCTACCTAGTGCACTACTTTTGACCAGAGCTCTATGGGCCCTGGTCAAAAGTAGTCCACTACACAGACAATAGGTTGCCGTTTGAGATGCTGACAGACATTCTGCATCTCTCTCCGTCTGTGTGATTAGCCTGATCGTCGCTAAGCTAACACCAATCATATGCTACTGACAGTAATTTTCTCCATCCGTATAACAGCCCCCCGCTGCAGTGCCATAGACAACAAGCTATTACAGTGCTCATCATCCACAGGGGGGCCTAGACAATCAGCTCATGGAACGGCACTTCACTTGGGCAAACTGACTATCAACACAGACATGAAAATGTCTCATTCTTATTTCCAGCCGTAAAGTGTTACTGGGGGTGGCCGGTGTACTGTAGGTGGTAAACATGCTATTTGATGCTTAAAAGAGACATCTAAACGTAGTTGTTTTTAGGCTTTTGTTCAGTAGTTCAATGATGCTAAAGTATGAACATATTTATGAGGAGTGGGTCAGAGATGTTTAATCACAGGCCTGTACCCATGTGCCCACGGGATTCACATTCTTAATCTTGACAATAACTTGACATCTTACTCTCCCTGTGCCCTTTCTGTGACACTTGGTATTCAACGGGTGTTGGTAACTCTCTACAATGGTCAATACAGAATGATTCATGGGACTGGACTGACTACACACTGCTAGTTTAACTGGAAGAGATATAAACGATAGATCTGCACTGATTTCCTCAGGGAGGGCAAGAGGACCACAGGAACGCATGCCTATTCATCTAGGTAAAGTTAAAAGGTCATTCCCCGTGAAAAATACCCCTGCCGTCACACTGTAATACACTGACAACGTTCAATCAATACAGACCCTCTGAGGGTGCCATGGCGAGATCCTATCGCATTTAAACGGATCTGAAAAGCTTGTTAAGATATATAAAAAAAACAAAGCCAGAGGACAAACTCTGCCGTGGATTTTGAAATTGAAATTGCCTCACGATTAAAAACTTGGCTGAATGTTATTTGGCATCTGGAGCGCGGTGTGGTGTGTCTCTGTGATGAGAACTGGTGAAGTGTGAATGATTGTAAATTACATTCAGCCGGGGACGGTGGGTTTTTATTCACACTCGGCAGAGGCGCCAGGCACCAGGCAGTAGCACCAGGCAGTAGCACCAGGCAGAGGCACCAGGCGGTAGCACCAGGCAGAGGCACCAGGCGGTAGCACCAGGTAGTAGCACCAGGCAGAGGCACCAGGCAGAGGCACCAGGCGGTAGCACCAGGCAGAGGCACCAGGCACAAGGCAGAGGCACCAGGAAGTAGCACCAGGCACCAGCACCAGGCAGTAGCACCAGGCACAGGCACCAGGCAGTAGCACCAGGCAGAGGCACCAGGCAGAGGCACCAGGCCGTAGCACCAGGCACAGGCACCAGGCAGTAGCACCAGGCAGTAGCACCAGGCAGAGGCACCAGGCAGAGGCACCAGGCAGAGGCACCAGGCCGTAGCACCAGGCCGTAGCACCAGGCAGTAGCACCAGGCAGTAACACCAGGCAGTAGCACCAGGCAGAGGCACCAGGCCGTAGCACCAGGCAGAGGCACCAGGCACCAGGCAGTAGCACCAGGCAGTAGCACCAGGCAGCAGGCAGTAGCACCAGGCAGTAGCACCAGGCAGTAGCACCAGGTCGTAGCACCAGGCAGTAGCACCAGGCAGTAGCACCAGGCAGTAGCACCAGGCAGTAGCACCAGGCACCAGGCAGTAGCACCAGGCAGTAGCACCAGGCAGCAGGCAGTAGCGCCAGGCAGTAGCACCAGGCAGTAGCACCAGGCACCAGGCAGTAGCACCAGGCAGTAGCACCAGGCAGTAGCACCAGGCAGTAGCACCAGGCAGCAGGCAGTAGCGCCAGGCAGTAGCACCAGGCAGTAGCACCAGGCACCAGGCAGTAGCACCAGGCAGTAGCACCAGGCAGTAGCACCAGGCAGCAGGCAGTAGCGCCAGGCAGTAGCACCAGGCAGTAGCACCAGGCACCAGGCAGTAGCACCAGGCAGTAGCACCAGGCAGTAGCACCAGGCAGTAGCACCAGGCAGCAGGCAGTAGCGCCAGGCAGTAGCACCAGGCAGTAGCACCAGGCAGTAGCACCAGGCAGCAGGCAGTAGCGCCAGGCAGTAGCACCAGGCAGTAGCACCAGGCACCAGGCAGTAGCACCAGGCAGTAGCACCAGGCAGTAGCACCAGGCACCAGGCAGTAGCACCAGGCAGTAGCACCAGGCAGTAGCACCAGGCAGTAGCACCAGGCAGTAGCACCAGGCAGTAGCACCAGGCAGTAGCACCAGGCAGTAGCACCAGGCAGCAGGCAGTAGCACCAGGCCGTAGCACCAGGCAGTAGCACCAGGCAGTAGCACCAGGCAGTAGCACCAGGCAGTAGCACCAGGCAGTAGCACCAGGCAGTAGCACCAGGCACCAGGCAGTAGCACCAGGCAGTAGCACCAGGCACGTGTCCGTCAGGGATTATAAGACTATACGTTCCAAAACAAACGTCACACTAACATATAATCAACTTTTAATCACAGGGCAGTGCTGGGCGACGATCCCCCCCTGATCTCCCAAAGACAAAAGACAAGTTTAACTTCATGAACAATAAAATGTATCTTTACTGCCAGCAGGAAGGCAATCTATTTCAACCAGCTGGCTAATAACTGCAGCCACAAGAAGTAGCAGTGGACTGGACTGATACAGAAGGTGGTTGAGATGGCAGTCCACGGACAGAGAATAATAAGGACAATGACATCATCTGTGGCAGGAGACTGAAGACACATGACTTAAAGGAAGTGATGACATCAGTATGAAGAATCCAAGCGGCTAGTATGACAGCCATGTTGGTCAATACTTAAGGAATAAGGCCCGAGGGGGAGTGGTATATGGCCAATATACCACGGCTAAGGGCTGTTCTTAGCCACGATGCAACACGGAGTGCCTTAGCCGTGGTATATTGGCCATATATCACAAACCCCTGTGGTGCCTTATTGCCATTATAAACTGGTTACCAACGTAATTAGAAGAGTAAAAATACATGTTTTGCCATACCCGTGGTATACGGTCTGATCTACCATGGATGTCAGCCAATCACATTCAGGGCTCGAACCACCCAGTTTATAATATTGATTATACACTGAGTATACCAAACATTAGGAACACCTTCCTAATATGGAGTTGCCGGGGGAGGTCTTGAACGTCAGGAAGGTTAGTGACCATGGTGAGCGGTAATGAGCAGAGACAATACAAGCAGAACTATCAGGCAAGGTGAAAACGGCAGGCAACTTAACAATGATAAGGAGACTCCCTGTGAGCCTTTTAATGCATCTGTTACAAACATTTCAGTTTCAGTACCACCTTGAACAACCTTCATTCCCTATGTCTCTCTGAGGCCTCTACTGTACTGTCTACTTCACTGGTGCAACTGAACCAGTCTGGGCCGGAGAAAGCCCATCCAGGTCCCTACAGAACCAATTTAAAAAACAGGATCCAAAAGTGCCTACGGCTAAAATTTCCTCTGAAAATAATATTTACATGGTTAGAGTGTGAGAGGGGTCTACTGAAGACAGAATGGCACATTTAGGACAGAGAGAGAGATGATGAGGGTAGACAGACAGGAAGAGACAGAGATGGTGAGGGTAGACAGACAGGGAGAGACAGAGAGAGAGAGATGGTGAGGGTAGACAGACAGGAAGAGACAGAGAGACAGATGGTGAGGGTAGACAGATAGGGAGAGACAGAGAGACAGATGAGGGTAGACAGACATGGACAGAGGCAGAGATGGTGAGGGTAGACAGACAGGAAGAGACAGAGATGGTGAGGGTAGACAGGCAGAGACAGAGATGGTGAGAGTAGACAGGCAGAGACAGAGATGGTGAGGGTAGACAGGCAGAGACAGAGATGGTGAGAGTAGACAGGCAGAGACAGAGATGGTGAGGGTAGACAGGCAGAGACAGAGATGGTGAGAGTAGACAGGCAGAGACAGAGATGGTGAGGGTAGACAGGAAGAGACAGAGATGGTGAGGGTAGGCAGGCAGGCAGAGACAGAGATGGTGAGGATAGACAGGCAGAGAGACAGAGAAAGTGAGGGTAGACAGACAGGCAGAGACAGAGATGGTGAGGGTAGACAGACAAGCAGAGACAGAGATGGTGAGGGTAGACAGGCAGAGACAGAGATGGTGAGGGTAGACAGAAAGAGACAGATGGTGAGGCTAGACAGACAGGCAGAGACAGAGATGGTGAGGGTAGACAGGCAGAGACGGTGAGGGTAGACAGGCAGAGACAGAGATGGTGAGGGTAGACAGACAGGCAGAGACAGAGATGGTGACG
The DNA here is from genome assembly GCF_013265735.2 of Oncorhynchus mykiss. Lineage (NCBI taxonomy): Eukaryota > Metazoa > Chordata > Actinopteri > Salmoniformes > Salmonidae > Oncorhynchus > Oncorhynchus mykiss. The sequence continues at coordinate 13,502,125 of NC_048585.1, forward strand.
GTAGGCAGGCAGGCAGAGACAGAGATGGTGAGGATAGACAGGCAGAGAGACAGAGAAAGTGAGGGTAGACAGACAGGCAGAGACAGAGATGGTGAGGGTAGACAGACAGGCAGAGACAGAGATGGTGAGGGTAGACAGGCAGAGACAGAGATGGTGAGGGTAGACAGAAAGAGACAGATGGTGAGGCTAGACAGACAGGCAGAGACAGAGATGGTGAGGGTAGACAGGCAGGCAGAGACAGACATGGTGAGGGTAGACAGACAGGCAGAGAGACAGAGATGGTGAGGGTAGACAGACAGGCAGAGACAGAGATGGTGAGGGTAGACAGACAGGAAGAGACAGAGATGGTGAGGGTAGACAGACAGGGAGAGACAGAGAGAGAGAGATGGTGAGGGTAGACAGACAGGAAGAGACAGAGAGACAGATGGTGAGGGTAGACAGATAGGGAGAGACAGAGAGACAGATGAGGGTAGACAGACATGGACAGAGGCAGAGATGGTGAGGGTAGACAGACAGGAAGAGACAGAGATGGTGAGGGTAGACAGGCAGAGACAGAGATGGTGAGAGTAGACAGGCAGAGACAGAGATGGTGAGGGTAGACAGGCAGAGACAGAGATGGTGAGAGTAGACAGGCAGAGACAGAGATGGTGAGGGTAGACAGGCAGAGACAGAGATGGTGAGAGTAGACAGGCAGAGACAGAGATGGTGAGGGTAGACAGGAAGAGACAGAGATGGTGAGGGTAGGCAGGCAGGCAGAGACAGAGATGGTGAGGATAGACAGGCAGAGAGACAGAGAAAGTGAGGGTAGACAGACAGGCAGAGACAGAGATGGTGAGGGTAGACAGACAAGCAGAGACAGAGATGGTGAGGGTAGACAGGCAGAGACAGAGATGGTGAGGGTAGACAGAAAGAGACAGATGGTGAGGCTAGACAGACAGGCAGAGACAGAGATGGTGAGGGTAGACAGGCAGAGACGGTGAGGGTAGACAGGCAGAGACAGAGATGGTGAGGGTAGACAGACAGGCAGAGACAGAGATGGTGACGGTAGGCAGGCAGGCAGAGACAGAGATGGTGAGGATAGACAGGCAGAGAGACAGAGAAAGTGAGGGTAGACAGACAGGCAGAGACAGAGATGGTGAGGGTAGACAGACAGGCAGAGACAGAGATGGTGAGGGTAGACAGGCAGAGACAGAGATGGTGAGGGTAGACAGAAAGAGACAGATGGTGAGGCTAGACAGACAGGCAGAGACAGAGATGGTGAGGGTAGACAGGCAGGCAGAGACAGACATGGTGAGGGTAGACAGACAGGCAGAGAGACAGAGATGGTGAGGGTAGACAGACAGGCAGAGACAGAGATGGTGAGGGTAGACAGACAGGAAGAGACAGAGATGGTGAGGGTAGACAGACAGGGAGAGACAGAGAGAGAGAGATGGTGAGGGTAGACAGACAGGAAGAGACAGAGAGACAGATGGTGAGGGTAGACAGATAGGGAGAGACAGAGAGACAGATGAGGGTAGACAGACATGGACAGAGGCAGAGATGGTGAGGGTAGACAGACAGGAAGAGACAGAGATGGTGAGGGTAGACAGGCAGAGACAGAGATGGTGAGAGTAGACAGGCAGAGACAGAGATGGTGAGGGTAGACAGGCAGAGACAGAGATGGTGAGAGTAGACAGGCAGAGACAGAGATGGTGAGGGTAGACAGGCAGAGACAGAGATGGTGAGAGTAGACAGGCAGAGACAGAGATGGTGAGGGTAGACAGGAAGAGACAGAGATGGTGAGGGTAGGCAGGCAGGCAGAGACAGAGATGGTGAGGATAGACAGGCAGAGAGACAGAGAAAGTGAGGGTAGACAGACAGGCAGAGACAGAGATGGTGAGGGTAGACAGACAAGCAGAGACAGAGATGGTGAGGGTAGACAGGCAGAGACAGAGATGGTGAGGGTAGACAGAAAGAGACAGATGGTGAGGCTAGACAGACAGGCAGAGACAGAGATGGTGAGGGTAGACAGGCAGAGACGGTGAGGGTAGACAGGCAGAGACAGAGATGGTGAGGGTAGACAGGCAGAGACAGAGATGGTGAGGGTAGACAGAAAGAGACAGATGGTGAGGCTAGACAGACAGGCAGAGACAGAGATGGTGAGGGTAGACAGGCAGGCAGAGACAGACATGGTGAGGGTAGACAGACAGGCAGAGAGACAGAGATGGTGAGGGTAGACAGACAGGCAGAGACAGAGATGGTGAGGGTAGACAGACAGGCAGAGACAGAGATGGTGAGGGTAGACAGACAGGCAGAGAGACAGAGATGGTGAGGGTAGACAGACAGGCAGAGACAGAGAGAGATGGTGAGGGTAGACAGACAGGCAGAGACAGAGAGAGAGATGATGAGGGTAGACAGACAGGCAGAGACAGAGATGATGAGGGTAGACAGACAGGCAGAGACAGAGATGGTGAGGGTAGACAGACAGAGACAGAGATGGTGAGGGTAGACAGGAAGATACAGAGATGGTGAGGGTAGACAGACAGGGAGAGACAGATCAAGGGGAACAGAGTGCCAGGGCATGAAGCGACACAACTGCAGACAACTACAGACGTAAATAGCTGGCAATTTATCATGACAGGATGCCCTTTGGAAACTTGCCCGCTGCATACAGTCCTACACTGTGTAAAAACTAAAAGATGGTCGAACCCCCCCACCCCCCCCCCCCCCCCCCCCCGGTTGTCCTTGAAACAACGAAAGAAAGAGAGCCATGAAAACCAACTCGGCAATCGTCATTTAGCACCCGGCTTGATTGGTATGTGCAAAAAGCTCCATGGCGAAAAAGACCCTGGTTTTTCCGTTGTCACGGTAACCAGGGGGAGAGGAAGGCAGACGGGGTGTGTGAATGGGTATGTGTGTGTGCGTGTGTGTTGAATGCTGCAGGTAGCTAGCCAGCGGAGCTTGTCTTTAACCCTGTAATCCTCAGTGAAGGGAGAGGAATCTGATAGGCTGGCCATAGTGTGTGATGGGTAGTCACCTCCATTGGCCTCCTGCTGTTAGCCACGGTCCATTACAAGAGCTTACAATTGTTTTCAGTGGGAAAGATGGCTACAAAGGACATTTTGGCACAATGATCTAAGCAGGTCTCCTCCAACATGGTCTCCTCCAACATGCAGTCCTTCTCTATGATCAGTGCATTGGAGAGGATATGAAGAGCAGACACTCCTTAGGCTATTATCTGAGGCCTGTCAACCAAAAACCAAGTTTGAGCCAGTGGAGTGGAGGAGTGGATGAGTACACCCGTCTTTGTTCTCCAGTCTCCACCATCTCCCCTCCACGGTGACACTCCCTGTCTCTCTCTATCGTCAACGCCATTCACTCCGGTGCTTTGTTCCCCTCCCCAGCCTCTGCTGACAGAGGAGAGAAAACTCCTCCATTCTCCCATTCATCTCAATACAACCTGAATTACCGCCCAATTATGCTTAGATTACGTTGTTAATGCACTTTCTACCAGGCCAACCCCTGCACAAGCCAGGGCCCATTCTAAACAGCATGGTGTATTAGAGGGGCACGTAATCTTGTACTATTGTGTCGGGATTAAAATCTAATCTCATTACAGAGGGTGTCTGGCTGAAGGAAATACACTGCTTGAAAGCTGGAGAAAGCGAGAGAGAGCGAGAGAGAGCAAGAGAGAGAGAGAGAGAGAGCGAGAGAGCGAGAGAGAGAGAGAGAGAGAGGGGAAGAGATATAGAGGGAAAGACAGATACTGGATCATGGCTGTGAAATCTCTATTTCCTAGCGTGAACAGCTAACATGTGGGGAAGGCGTTGATCCACCAGCGGCTAATTCCCTGGTCGGGGCTCTTGAACAAACGTGCACCCGACGCCGCCACAAAGACCAGGGGGGGTGAAGGCAGGGTGGGGGCTGAACAGCCAGAGGGGGCCAGGGGTCAGAGTAGGAGTATCAGAATGAATCTAGCGCCTCTACTCTGTTAGCATTTCTACATGGCACGTTCACACTCCATAAAACCCATTTTATCACAAAGATATACACGTATGTAATTGCCAATGTGATATACAGCTCGCTCCGGAACGCAGCCAGATTTCTGTTCATTTTAAATGTGCTGCTGCTGTTGATGGAGTGCCTCGCCCTGTTAAATAAAACAGATTCTCGGACTCAATAACGGAGGCCAAAATCTCATTTCGACACAGGGCCCCAAATCCCAACGGGCCACTGCCGTGACAGGCTGGGGAGGCAACAGGCTGTGACTAGAGCATACATGACCACGCACGCGTGCCTGTGACTAGAGCATACATGACCACGCACACACGCGTGCCTGTGACTAGAGCATACATGACCACGCACGCACACACTTCACGCCTTATACCAAACTCATACACACATACATACAACTCCCATCCTCCAATCCACCCCTGCACACAGACACACACATCATAAGTCATCCGAAGCCTATCCCCACACTCCCACTCAAAGCCCACTCAGACACACACCACCACCCCCCCCCCACACACAACACACTGTGTTTATTGAGCCTTGGTTGCGTTGCTAAATCACAGAGAGCGGCCCGGAATGAGAGATAAGGCCACACGGCAATGTTACAATCATTGATTGCAGAATCCATCATCTTTTTTATTCAACACAGAGGGAGGCCTGTGCTGCCTGGTACAACCAGGATACATGATACTATATGACCACCTGCGAAGGCAATGGGTGGGGAAATGACTACAAGTAACGCAATCAAATCTAGATAAGAGCATCAGGGGTTCTTTCACAGCACACTGCCTATGATTAGGGAGGGGAAGAAGAGATCGGGCAATAAAACGATTATAGAGTCTCTCTCTATTTGATGAAATTCAATGTTTCTCTCCTTCCTATGGCGTTTGAGTAAACATTTGAGGAGAAATTCAGGTGTTATTCTGTTTCTAACAAAGGCACTGATGAATCCCCAGACACTATTGAGTAACTGGAAGAGGAATATCAGCGCTGAAACACAGGCAACATCTCAAATGGCCCCCTATTTCCTTTATAGTGCACTACTTTTGACCAGGACCCATATGACTCTGGTCAAAAGTAGTGCACTATGTAGGGAATAGGGTGCCATTTGGGATGCACCCATAATTGATTCCTCTCAATTCCACTAAGACTGATGAGTCTTCTGAATCCTTCACTGACAACATTGTCTTTCTGCTGAGTGAACGTCAACTCATCCAAAGTATGACAGCATTGAATGGAGCCAGATATGGGAAAGCTATGCCAAATATGGCTAGGCTCCATGAAGCACGCTAGATCAGACAGATTACCAGTCATTATAGAGATGGAGTTTGTAATTACACCAGATGAAGTTACAAAGCCAGTGGAATAGCATTCATCTAGCACCTTCTGATTAGCTCAGTTGTTTCTCATACGATGGGATGTGGTGTAGACATGGATCGCCAGGGTGGAATAGTAGAGAGAATACTAGAATGACAGAGTGACTGCTCTGGGGTGAATTTTCACCTACTTACAGATCTAGGATCAGATTCCCCTCCCCCAATCCTAACCTTAACCATTATCTGGTGAAATGCAAAACTGACCTATGATCAGCATCTAAGGGCTTCACCTTAAACCCAGTGACTTGGGATGATAAGGGACACAGTGGTCTGTCTGTGGTTGGGTCTCTGGGGGCTGTGTGACTACAGTGGGGGAAGGAGATCAGACAATCCCACTAGCTGGCCTGCAGAATCAATCAATCCATCCCAGCACCTTTGCTCCACTGACCCCTCTTGTGGACGCCGGGTAGCGAGGGAGGCCCTGCAGCAATCTGTGCTTGTGGGCTCTGGTCTTAGCCAAGGAGCATCAGTTATCTAAGGGATGTGTGTGTGTGTCTGTGTGTGTGTGTGGGGGGGGGGGGGGGGGGCAAGGACCCTTCAACACCCCTGTATTCCATTAGCCAGTCGGTGATGTACTGCCTCACACAGACGGGCTGGCTACCCTCCCCTCTTCTCAACACTTTCTCTCTCCCGCCCTCCCTCCCTCCCTCCCCCTCCTCATCCTCCTCCTCCCCTCCCATCTACACACGTAGCATCCTCCACCACCCACCACCATCCATCATGCAGACCCTTACAGATGGGCCTGTGAATAACCAGCGTGTCATCAGAGAGGGGAAAGAACCAGGAATGTTTAGGAGCAAAAGGAGTGTCAATTAGGGTCAATTAGTAATTCATCAAAGTAATTCATTAATTCCTGCATTTCAGATAGGGTGGCAGAGTGAGCACCAGCTGTCTGTGTTGGGGAAGCAAAGCAACATGTGTAGGGAGAATTTGAACCGAGACGCCAGCAACGGCTGCTCAATTGGAGAGGTCTTTTAAGGATACTTGTGTAGGCTACATGATTAGTAACAAACAAACGGAGTGATGCATTTAAACACAAACAGTAGGCATTTAAACACCAACAGTATGCATTTAAACACCAACTGTATGCATTTAAACACCAACTGTATGCATTTAAACACCAACTGTATGCATTTAAACACAAACAGTATGCATTTAAACACCAACTGTATGCATTTAAACACCAACTGTATGCATTTAAACACAAACAGTATGCATTTAAACACCAACTGTATGCATTTAAACACCAACTGTATCCATTTAAACACCAACTGTATGCATTTAAACACCAACAGTAGGCATTTAAACACCAACAGTATGTATTTAAACACCAACAGTATGCATTTAAACACCAACTGTATGCATTTAAACACCAACAGTATGTATTTAAACACCAACTGTATGCCTTTAAACACCAACAGTAGGCATTTAAACACCAACAGTATGCATTTAAACACCAACAGTATGCCTTTAAACACCAACAGTATGTATTTAAACACAAACAGTATGCATTTAAACACCAACTGTATGCATTTAAACACCAACAGTATGCATTTAAACACAAACAGTATGCATTTAAACACAAACAGTATGTATTTAAACACCAACAGTATGCATTTAAACACAAACAGTATGCATTTAAACACAAACAGTATGCATTTAAACACAAACAGTATGCATTTAAACACCAACAGTATGCATTTAAACACAAACAGTATGCATTTAAACACAAACAGTATGCATTTAAACACAAACAGTATGCATTTAAACACAAACAGTATGCATTTAAACACAAACAGTATGCATTTAAACACAAACAGTATGCATTTAAACACCAACTGTATGCATTTAAACACAAACAGTATGCATTTAAACACCAACTGTAGGCATTTAAACACCAACTGTATGCATTTAAACACCAACTGTATGCATTTAAACACCAACAGTATGTATTTAAAACACAAACAGTATGCATTTAAACACCAACTGTATGCATTTAAACACCAACAGTATGCATTTAAACACAAACAGTATGCATTTAAACACAAACAGTATGTATTTAAACACCAACTGTATGCATTTAAACACCAACAGTATGCATTTAAACACCAACAGTATGCATTTAAACACCAACAGTATGTATTTAAACACCAACTGTATGCATTTAAACACCAACAGTATGCATTTAAACACCAACAGTATGCATTTAAACACCAACAGTATGTATTTAAACACCAACTGTATGCCTTTAAACACCAACAGTATGTATTTAAACACCAACAGTATGTATTTAAACACCAACTGTATGCATTTAAACACCAACTGTATGCATTTAAACACCAACAGTATGCATTTAAACACAAACAGTATGCATTTAAACACAAACAGTATGTATTTAAAACACCAACTGTATGCATTTAAACACAAACAGTATGCATTTAAACACAAACAGTATGTATTTAAACACCAACAGTATGCATTTAAACACAAACAGTATGCATTTAAACACCAACAGTATGTATTTAAACACCAACAGTATGCATTTAAACACCAACTGTATGCATTTAAACACCAACTGTATGCATTTAAACACCAACAGTATGTATTTAAACACCAACTGTATGCCTTTAAACACCAACAGTATGTATTTAAACACCAACAGTATGTATTTAAACACCAACAGTATGTATTTAAACACCAACTGTATGCCTTTAAACACCAACTGTATGCCTTTAAACACCAACAGTATGTATTTAAACACCAACAGTATGTATTTAAACACAAACAGTATGCATTTAAACACAAACAGTATGCATTTAAACACAAACAGTATGTATTTAAACACAAACAGTATGCATTTAAACACAAACAGTATGCATTTAAACACAAACAGTATGCATTTAAACACAAACAGTATGCATTTAAACACCAACTGTATGTATTTAAACACCAACAGTATGCATTTAAACACCAACTGTATGCATTTAAACACAAACAGTATGTATTTAAACACAAACAGTATGTATTTAAACACAAACAGTATGTATTTAAACACCAACAGTATGCATTTAAACACCAACTGTATCCATTTAAACACCAACTGTATGCATTTAAACACCAACAGTATGTATTTAAACACAAACAGTATGCATTTAAACACCAACAGTATGTATTTAAACACCAACAGTATGCATTTAAACACCAACTGTATGCATTTAAACACCAACAGTATGTATTTAAACACCAACTGTATGTATTTAAACACCAACAGTATGTATTTAAACACCAACAGTATGCATTTAAACACCAACAGTATGTATTTAAACACCAACTGTATGTATTTAAACACCAACAGTATGTATTTAAACACCAACAGTATGCATTTAAACACCAACAGTATGTATTTAAACACCAACAGTATGCATTTAAACACCAACAGTATGTATTTAAACACCAACAGTATGCATTTAAACACCAACTGTATGCATTTAAACACCAACAGTATGCATTTAAACACCAACTGTATGCATTTAAACACCAACAGTATGTATTTAAACACCAACTGTATGTATTTAAACACCAACAGTATGCATTTAAACACCAACTGTATCCATTTAAACACCAACTGTATGCATTTAAACACCAACAGTATGTATTTAAACACAAACAGTATGCATTTAAACACCAACAGTATGTATTTAAACACCAACAGTATGCATTTAAACACCAACTGTATGCATTTAAACACCAACAGTATGTATTTAAACACCAACTGTATGTATTTAAACACCAACAGTATGTATTTAAACACCAACTGTATGTATTTAAACACCAACAGTATGCATTTAAACACCAACTGTATGCATTTAAACACCAACAGTATGTATTTAAACACCAACTGTATGTATTTAAACACCAACAGTATGTATTTAAACACCAACTGTATGTATTTAAACACCAACAGTATGCATTTAAACACCAACTGTATGCATTTAAACACCAACAGTATGTATTTAAACACCAACTGTATGCATTTAAACACCAACAGTATGCATTTAAACACCAACTGTATGTATTTAAACACAAACAGTATGTATTTAAACACCAACAGTATGTATTTAAACACCAACTGTATGTATTTAAACACAAACAGTATGTATTTAAACACCAACAGTATGTATTTAAACACCAACAGTATGTATTTAAACACCAACAGTATGTATTTAAACACCAACAGTATGTATTTAAACACCAACAGTATGCATTTAAACACAAACAGTATGTATTTAAACACCAACAGTATGTATTTAAACACCAACAGTATGCCTTTAAACACCAACAGTATGTATTTAAACACCAACAGTATGTATTTAAACACAAACAGTATGCATTTAAACACCAACAGTATGTATTTAAACACAAACAGTATGTATTTAAACACCAACAGTATGTATTTAAACACAAACAGTATGTATTTAAACACAAACAGTATGTATTTAAACACAAACAGTATGTATTTAAACACCAACAGTATGTATTTAAACACCAACAGTATGTATTTAAACACCAACTGTATGCATTTAAACACCAACTGTATGCATTTAAACACCAACAGTATGTATTTAAACACCAACTGTATGCATTTAAACACAAACAGTATGTATTTAAACACAAACAGTATGTATTTAAACACCAACAGTATGTATTTAAACACAAACAGTATGTATTTAAACACAAACAGTATGTATTTAAACACCAACTGTATGCATTTAAACACAAACAGTATGCCTTTAAACACCAACTGTATGCATTTAAACACAAACAGTATGCCTTTAAACACCAACAGTATGTATTTAAACACCAACAGTATGTATTTAAACACAAACAGTATGTATTTAAACACAAACAGTATGTATTTAAACACCAACAGTATGTATTTAAACACCAACAGTATGTATTTAAACACAAACAGTATGTATTTAAACACAAACAGTATGTATTTAAACACCAACAGTATGCATTTAAACACAAACAGTATGCATTTAAACACCAACTGTATGCCTTTAAACACCAACAGTATGTATTTAAACACCAACAGTATGTATTTAAACACAAACAGTATGCATTTAAACACCAACTGTATGCATTTAAACACAAACAGTATGCATTTAAACACCAACAGTATGTATTTAAACACAAACAGTATGTATTTAAACACAAACAGTATGCATTTAAACACAAACAGTATGTATTTAAACACCAACAGTATGCATTTAAACACCAACAGTATGTATTTAAACACCAACAGTATGTATTTAAACACAAACAGTATGCATTTAAACACAAACAGTATGTATTTAAACACAAACAGTATGCATTTAAACACAAACAGTATGTATTTAAACACCAACAGTATGCATTTAAACACCAACAGTATGTATTTAAACACCAACAGTATGTATTTAAACACAAACAGTATGCATTTAAACACAAACAGTATGTATTTAAACACAAACTGTATGCATTTAAACACAAACAGTATGTATTTAAACACCAACTGTATGCATTTAAACACCAACTGTATGCCTTTAAACACCAACAGTATGTATTTAAACACCAACAGTATGTATTTAAACACCAACAGTATGTATTTAAACACAAACAGTATGTATTTAAACACCAACAGTATGTATTTAAACACAAACAGTATGCATTTAAACACCAACTGTATGCATTTAAACACAAACAGTATGCATTTAAACACCAACAGTATGTATTTAAACACAAACAGTATGCATTTAAACACAAACAGTATGTATTTAAACACAAACAGTATGTATTTAAACACAAACTGTATGCATTTAAACACCAACAGTATGTATTTAAACACCAACAGTATGTATTTAAACACCAACAGTATGTATTTAAACACCAACAGTATGCATTTAAACACCAACAGTATGTATTTAAACACCAACAGTATGTATTTAAACACCAACAGTATGTATTTAAACACCAACAGTATGTATTTAAACACCAACAGTATGTATTTAAACACCAACAGTATGCATTTAAACACCAACAGTATGTATTTAAACACCAACAGTATGTATTTAAACACCAACAGTATGCCTTTAAACACCAACAGTATGTATTTAAACACCAACAGTATGTATTTAAACACAAACAGTATGCATTTAAACACAAACAGTATGCATTTAAACACAAACAGTATGTATTTAAACAAACAGTATGTATTTAAACACAAACAGTATGCATTTAAACACCAACTGTATGCATTTAAACACAAACAGTAGGCATTTAAACACCAACAGTATGCATTTAAACACAAACAGTATGCATTTAAACACAAACAGTATGCATTTAAACACCAACAGTATGCATTTAAACACAAACAGTATGTATTTAAACACCAACAGTATGTATTTAAACACCAACAGTATGTATTTAAACACAAACAGTATGCATTTAAACACAAACAGTATGTATTTAAACACCAACTGTATGCATTTAAACACCAACTGTATGCATTTAAACACAAACAGTATGTATTTAAACACAAACAGTATGCATTTAAACGCCAACTGTATGCATTTAAACACCAACAGTATGCATTTAAACACAAACAGTATGCATTTAAACACAAACAGTATGCATTTAAACACCAACTGTATGCATTTAAACACAAACAGTATGTATTTAAACACCAACAGTATGCATTTAAACACCAACTGTATGCATTTAAACACCAACAGTATGTATTTAAACACCAACTGTATGTATTTAAACACCAACAGTATGCATTTAAACACCAACTGTATCCATTTAAACACCAACTGTATGCATTTAAACACCAACAGTATGTATTTAAACACAAACAGTATGCATTTAAACACAAACAGTATGCCTTTAAACACAAACAGTATGTATTTAAACACCAACAGTATGCATTTAAACACCAACTGTATGCATTTAAACACCAACTGTATGTATTTAAACACCAACAGTATGCATTTAAACACCAACTGTATGCATTTAAACACCAACAGTATGTATTTAAACACCAACTGTATGTATTTAAACACCAACAGTATGTATTTAAACACCAACTGTATGTATTTAAACACCAACAGTATGCATTTAAACACCAACTGTATGCATTTAAACACCAACAGTATGTATTTAAACACCAACTGTATGCATTTAAACACCAACAGTATGCATTTAAACACCAACTGTATGTATTTAAACACAAACAGTATGTATTTAAACACCAACAGTATGTATTTAAACACCAACTGTATGTATTTAAACACAAACAGTATGTATTTAAACACCAACAGTATGTATTTAAACACCAACAGTATGTATTTAAACACCAACAGTATGTATTTAAACACCAACAGTATGTATTTAAACACCAACAGTATGCATTTAAACACAAACAGTATGTATTTAAACACCAACAGTATGTATTTAAACACCAACAGTATGCCTTTAAACACCAACAGTATGTATTTAAACACCAACAGTATGTATTTAAACACAAACAGTATGCATTTAAACACCAACAGTATGTATTTAAACACAAACAGTATGTATTTAAACACCAACAGTATGTATTTAAACACAAACAGTATGTATTTAAACACAAACAGTATGTATTTAAACACAAACAGTATGTATTTAAACACCAACAGTATGTATTTAAACACCAACAGTATGTATTTAAACACCAACTGTATGCATTTAAACACCAACTGTATGCATTTAAACACCAACAGTATGTATTTAAACACCAACTGTATGCATTTAAACACAAACAGTATGTATTTAAACACAAACAGTATGTATTTAAACACCAACAGTATGTATTTAAACACAAACAGTATGTATTTAAACACAAACAGTATGTATTTAAACACCAACTGTATGCATTTAAACACAAACAGTATGCCTTTAAACACCAACTGTATGCATTTAAACACAAACAGTATGCCTTTAAACACCAACAGTATGTATTTAAACACCAACAGTATGTATTTAAACACAAACAGTATGTATTTAAACACAAACAGTATGTATTTAAACACAAACAGTATGCATTTAAACACAAACAGTATGTATTTAAACACAAACAGTATGTATTTAAACACCAACAGTATGTATTTAAACACAAACAGTATGTATTTAAACACAAACAGTATGTATTTAAACACCAACAGTATGCATTTAAACACAAACAGTATGCATTTAAACACCAACTGTATGCCTTTAAACACCAACAGTATGTATTTAAACACCAACAGTATGTATTTAAACACCAACAGTATGTATTTAAACACAAACAGTATGTATTTAAACACCAACAGTATGTATTTAAACACAAACAGTATGCATTTAAACACCAACTGTATGCATTTAAACACAAACAGTATGCATTTAAACACCAACAGTATGTATTTAAACACAAACAGTATGTATTTAAACACAAACAGTATGCATTTAAACACAAACAGTATGTATTTAAACACCAACAGTATGCATTTAAACACCAACAGTATGTATTTAAACACCAACAGTATGTATTTAAACACAAACAGTATGCATTTAAACACAAACAGTATGTATTTAAACACCAACAGTATGCATTTAAACACCAACAGTATGTATTTAAACACCAACAGTATGTATTTAAACACAAACAGTATGCATTTAAACACAAACAGTATGTATTTAAACACAAACAGTATGTATTTAAACACCAACAGTATGCCTTTAAACACCAACAGTATGTATTTAAACACCAACAGTATGTATTTAAACACAAACAGTATGCATTTAAACACAAACAGTATGCATTTAAACACAAACAGTATGTATTTAAACAAACAGTATGTATTTAAACACAAACAGTATGCATTTAAACACCAACTGTATGCATTTAAACACAAACAGTAGGCATTTAAACACCAACAGTATGCATTTAAACACAAACAGTATGCATTTAAACACAAACAGTATGTATTTAAACAAACAGTATGTATTTAAACACAAACAGTATGCATTTAAACACCAACTGTATGCATTTAAACACAAACAGTAGGCATTTAAACACAAACAGTAGGCATTTAAACACCAACAGTATGCATTTAAACACAAACAGTATGCATTTAAACACCAACAGTATGCATTTAAACACAAACAGTATGTATTTAAACACCAACAGTATGTATTTAAACACCAACAGTATGTATTTAAACACAAACAGTATGCATTTAAACACAAACAGTATGTATTTAAACACCAACTGTATGCATTTAAACACCAACTGTATGCATTTAAACACAAACAGTATGTATTTAAACACAAACAGTATGCATTTAAACGCCAACAGTATGTATTTAAACACCAACTGTATGAATTTAAACACCAACAGTATGCATTTAAACACCAACAGTATGCATTTAAACACCAACAGTATGCATTTAAACACAAACAGTATGCATTTAAACACAAACAGTATGCATTTAAACACCAACTGTATGCATTTAAACACAAACAGTATGTATTTAAACACCAACTGTATGCATTTAAACACCAACAGTATGCATTTAAACACCAACAGTATGTATTTAAACACAAACAGTATGCATTTAAACACCAACTGTATGTATTTAAACACAAACAGTATGTATTTAAACACAAACAGTATGCATTTAAACACAAACAGTATGCATTTAAACACAAACTGTATGCATTTAAACACAAACAGTATGTATTTAAACACAAACAGTATGCCTTTAAACACCAACAGTATGTATTTAAACACAAACAGTATGCATTTAAACACAAACAGTATGCCTTTAAACACAAACAGTATGCATTTAAACACAAACAGTATGCATTTAAACACAAACAGTATGTATTTAAACACCAACAGTATGCATTTAAACACAAACAGTATGCATTTAAACACAAACAGTATGCATTTAAACACAAACAGTATGCATTTAAACACAAACAGTATGCCTTTAAACACCAACAGTATGTATTTAAACACAAACAGTATGCATTTAAACACAAACAGTATGCATTTAAACACAAACAGTATGCATTTAAACACAAACAGTATGTATTTAAACACAAACAGTATGCATTTAAACACAAACAGTATGCCTTTAAACACAAACAGTATGCATTTAAACACAAACAGTATGCATTTAAACACAAACAGTATGTATTTAAACACCAACAGTATGCATTTAAACACAAACAGTATGTATTTAAACACCAACAGTATGCATTTAAACACAAACAGTATGCATTTAAACACAAACAGTATGCATACATCGTTGTGATTAATTATTTTCCTAAATGATCTACAGTTCGATTTTGAGGGAAAAAAGGTGACAAAATAATCAATCGACTGCACTGACATGTCGCTTAAATCAAAAGAATCAATCAACTTAATCAATCAACTTCAACAAGTCGCTAACATGTGAACCAACCAGAGAGGAGAAGGAGTCCAGGATATATCACTTACCTCAGATCCTCACCTAAAGCCAGTCTATAGCGTATCCCCTTCACTAAAAGCAGCCATCCCAGACCAGAAGAGTCTAATCTCCCAACACCAGCCCAAACAGCAGCAGTGCCTACAGCAGGTATCCACAAACAGCGAGCCTGAAGCGAAGAAGGTTAGTCCGGAAAATTCTAATTGCACCTTGCTAACCCATCATTCTTTCCTCCCGATGCCCCGAGGACAGATTCTCCTGGTGCGAAGGTGGATGGGGGAAGAGGATGGAGGGATGTGCGGAGGGGGGAGCAACTTACATCACAGGAGACGAGCCCCTCAATGTCTGCATCCTTGTGCACTAAATGAGAGATGAGCCAGGGAGAGGAGAGGCAGGCAGTGGAGAATGAGAGACAATCCCTCCCCGCGCTGCACACACACCCCGCCCTGGAACAGAGATTGCATTGCACTGATGAAATTTTAATGGTTCTTTCAGGAAGAATAATGAACAGGCGGGGAGGGGGGGAGAGAGAGGGGGTGTATGTACGTCTGTGCAAGTGTTTGTGTGAGTGGACATCGCTGGACACTACTGTACCCCGCCCCCCCCCCCCCCCCCCCCGACACCCTCTCTCTTCACACACACACACGTGGGCTTACACTCCACAACATCAAACACTCTGACTGACAGCTCCTCCTCTAGACTAGTCAGTAGCACTGGGAGGGGACAGCAGACAGGGATTCTACACATCCTCAAAAGCTCTCTTGGTGCACACACACACACACACACTCACACACACACGTTGGTACCCTTACATGCACACATAAACTACTTTGTACACATCCAAACACACACATGCACGCGCACACACACCAACGGTGTGGAACAAAGAGCGGAAACAGCAGGCAGGCAGCTTGTGGAGGCACCAGTAGTACCATGATGGGGTGGAGTACGCCATAAAAGGGGTTCCTGCCTCTCAGCTATGCACCCTCTGCTTCTGGAGTGGAAAGAACTAAAGAGATGACGAGCGGTAAGAGGGGGACGACCGCCAGGAACCTCGTCAACCATCTGCAGGCACAGTTGCTCGCAGCAACATGGCTCATGAATCTAAATAAATCTGGGATGGTAATTTACTATGTACATACAGACAGGATTCCTCTGGATTAGGAGCAAATAGGCTGGAATCCTGTTAGTCGCTGAATGTGGCTTACCGTTCATTATGGCTGACAGCGTTGCAAAAGGGGTCCTGAAAAGAGACAGTCAAATTCTATACGCTCTGCATCACTATGGGACCAGAGGCGGGTGGGTTTGCTCTCAACACTAAAGGCTTATGCTGGGGGAAGGAAAGGGCCTCTACTGAACAAAATAATACAGTGGCAAGAAACAGTATGTGAACCCTTTGGAATTACCGGGATTTCTGCATAAATTGGTCATAAAATTTGATCTGAAACTTTCACAGTATAGGTTGGAAAAAGTATATGAACCCCTAGGCTAATGACTTCTCCAAAAGCTAATTGGAGTCAGGAGTCAGCTAACCTGGAGTCAGGAGTCAGCTAACCTGGAGTCAGGAGTTAGCTAACCTGGAGTCAGGAGTTAGCTAACCTGGAGTCCAATCAATGAGACGAGAGTGGAGATGTTGGTTAAAGATGCCCTGTCCTATAAAAAAAATTGTTTGCTATTCACAAGAAGCATTGTGCCTGATGTGAACCATGCCTTGAACAAAAGAGATCACAGAAGACCTAAGATTAAGAATTGTTGAGTTGCATAAAACTGAAAATGGTTACTTAAGTATCACTAGAAGCTTTGATGTTCCATTCTATAAATGGAGAAAGTTCAGCATTGTTGCTACTCTCCCTAGGAGTGGCCGTCCCACAAAGACGACTGCAAGAGCACAGTGCAGAATGTGTGTCAGCTAAAGCCTTACAGAAATCTCTGGATCGTGCGAACATCTCTGTTGACAAGTCTACGATACATAAGAAAATGAAACAAGAATGGTGTTCATGGGAGGACACCACGGAAGAAGCCACTGCTGTCCTAAGAAACATTATTGCATGTCTGAGGTTCGCAAAAGAGCACCTGGATGTTCCACAGCGCTACTGGCAAAATAGTCTGTGAACAGATGAAACTAAAGTTGAGTTGTTTGGAAGGAACACACAACATTATGTGTGGAGAAAAAAAGGCACAGCACACCAACATGAAAACCTCATCCAAACTGTAAAGTATGGTGGAGGGAGCATCATGGTTTGGAGCTGCTTTACTGCCTCAGGGCCTGGACAGGAGAATGTACTATATACAATACTATACAATACTATTGCTGAACTGATATAGTTTTGTGTAGAGGAATGGTCCAAAAATTCCTCCTGAACGTTGTACAGGTCTGATCCGCAACTTCAGAAAATGTTTGGTTGAGGTTATTGCTGCAAAAAGAAGGGTCAACCAGTTATTAAATCCAAGGGTTCACATACTTTTCCCACCCTGCACTGAGAATGTTTACACGGTGTGTTCAGTAAAGACATGAAAACATATAATTGTTTGTGTGTTATTAGTTTAAGCAGACTCTTTGTCTATTGTTGTGGCTTTGATGAAGATCAGATCAAATTTGATGAAAAATGTATGCAGAAATAAAGGTAATTCCAAAGGGTTCACATATTTTTTCTTGCCACTGTAAATGCAACATGTAAAGTATTGGTCCCATGTTTCATGAGTTGAAATAAAAGATCCCTGAAATGTTCATACGGACAATTTTGTGCACAAATTTGTTTATATCCCTGTTAGTCAGCATTTCTCCTTTGCCAAGAAAATCCATCTGTCTGACAGGTGTGGCATATCAGAAGGCAGAGTGCAATTGGCATCCTACCTTCCGGAATGCCCACCAGAGCTGTTGCCAGAATTTTATGTTAATTTCTTTACCATAAGCAGCCTCTAACGTTGGTTTAGAGAATTTGCCAGTAGTTCCAACCGGCCTCACAACCGCAGACCACGTGTAACCACGCCATGCCCTCCACATCTGGCTTCTTCACCTGCGGGATCGTTTGAGACCAGCCACCCGGACAGCTGATGAAACTGTGGGTTTCCACAACTGAAAAATGTCTGAACCAACTGTCAGAATCCATCTCAAGGAAGCTCATTTACGTGCTTATCGTCCTCACCAGGGTCTTGACCTGAGTAGTTTGACGTCATAACAGACTTCAGTGTGCTGGAGAAGTGTGCTCTTCACAGATGGATCCCGGTTTCAACTGTACCGGGCAGACTGCGTCGTGTGGGCGAGCGGTTTTCTGATGTAATGTTGTGAACAGAGTGCCCCATGGTGGCAGTGGGGTAATGGTATGGGCAGGCATAAGTTATGGATAAAGAACACAATTGTATTTTTAAAATGGCAATTTGAATGCACAGCGATACTGTGACGAAATCCTGAGGCCCATTGTTGTGCCATTTATCCGGCGACATAACCCCATTTTTAATTATGATAATGCAGGGCCCCATGTCACAAAGATCTGTACGCAATTCCTGGAAGCTGAAAATGTCCCAGTTTTTCCATGGCCCGCATACTCACCAGACATGTCACCCATTGAGCTTCTTTGGGATGCTCTGGATCCATGTATACTACAGCGTGTTTCAGTTCACGCCTGTATCCAGCAACTTCGCACAGCCATTGAAGAGGAGTGGGACAACATTCCACTGGCCACCATCAACATCCTGATCCACTCTATGCGAAGGAGATGTGTCGCGCTGCATGAGGCAAATGGTGATCACACCAGATACTGACAGGTTTTCTGATCCTGATCCCTACCTTTTTTTTAAGGTATCTGTGACCAACAGATGCATATCTGTATTCCCAGTCATGTGAAATCCACAGATTAGGGCCCTATTTATTTATTTTAATTGACTGATTTCCTTAAATAAACTGGAACTCATGAACTGGAACTCATGAACTGGAACTCATGAACTGGAACTCATGAACTGGAACTCATGAACTGGAACTCATGAACTGTAACTCATGAACTGTAACTCATAAACTGTAACTCATGAACTGTAACTCGAACTGTAACTCATGAACTGTAACTCATGAACTGTAACTCATGAACTGTAACTCATGAACTGTAACTCATGAACTGTAACTCATGAACTGTAACTCATGAACTGTAACTCATGAACTGTAACTGAGTAAAATCTTTGAAATTGTTGCATGTTGCATTTCTATTTGGTTCAGTGTACTTGCTGCAACAAGTCTTGGTGCTGCAGAATACCTGGTGGAAGAAAGTAGCTCAGGAAGAAAGCAAATAGTTCTGGGTGGTAGAGGATAAGAGGTTGGGCCAGTAACCGAAAGGTTGCAGGTTTGAATCCCCGAGCTGACTAGGTGAAATATGTTGACGTGCCCTTGAGCAAGGCACTTAACTCTAATTGGTCTTGTAAGTTGCTCTGGATAAGAGCGTCTGCTAAATGAATAAATAATAGACAAGAATGTAAATGCATGACACAAAGCAAAATATCCAAATTGCAAATGCTGAAACCAATTGGTTAGGCCACCTCTCTTCAATCCTGCATTTACCTCTGTGGTCCTCCCAGTCATAACTTACCATGATTCAATGGGTTTGTTGAACCGACAGAGACTGCATTGAATTTGTTTCGGAGCGCAAAAAATGGTTCCTTGAAAAGTAGACTCCTAAAGTCAACTTTGTTTGGGAGGAAATTGCTCTCATTCTTCACACACGCCCCACCAAAGAGCTGCACGATATGCAATCCCCCTCCCTGAATCAATAACCTGAGAGACTATGAGCTCCTACCTCTCAGCTGATGGAAAAGGAGCATCTTAAATTAAATCTTAGGCAAACAACCCCTCTGTTTCTGCCCCCCCCCCCAACCCCTAATATTCCTCTCACTGAATGGACTGGATCGGTCTGCAAAAGTTGCACTTTCTGTTCTCGTTAAAATTTGCTGAGGCATTTGAACATTTCCTCCGAGGTTTTGGAGACAACAACAAAACACTTGAGATGTGCTATGAAATGATGACAAAACAGTGGAGGGATTTTACAAGGCTGTTTGAGGTCAGTCAATTATGTTAGAGGGAGAGAAGCTTGAAAATCACTTGAGAAAGCAAAGTGTCTGATTGGAACATTTATGACGTGCAACACACAGCTCTAGAACAGTGAGGGTGGAAGGCCTGATCAAGGGCCGCTTTCCTGGACATAAATTAAGACCCAATCCTGGACTAAAAAGCACGCTTCATGGAGAATCTCCATTCAATGTAGGGGTGTCACGATATTAGTATCGCAATACCACAATACTAATTTACCCCCCCCCCCCCCCAAAAAAAAAAAACAACACAAAGCAAACCAAACTCTTTGGTTCTTTAAAAACGTGCTTTATGTAAAAAATAATGTACAGAAAATAAACACATGACTCTGGGTAACAACAGAAGACGGTATGTTTGCAACATTAGGGCAGACTGTTGTCTTCAGGAAATGGGAGTTCACTTCGTGTTTTGCTTCTTTGCCGTGATACTCCAGAGTATCGTAACGACCCTAATTCAATGTGCTTTTAATCCTGGAATAGAGTTAGTCTGGGTCCAGGAAAACCAGCCATAAACCAACTAAGTGAGGAGACAAAATAAGTCACACTTGGATAATGGGCGTCACTGAGGTCCCCCCCATAACAGGTCTCCTCATAGTACATCTTTGACAGACAGGGGCTCTCAACTCTTTGATTGGCAGGGAGGGGTAAAGATCCAATTAGCAGGTGACACCGATGGCGACCTTTCCCTTTATCGCTATTGGTGCTCTCCCTCCGTCCTGGTTTACCTCTCATCGACTGTGGCCGCTGGTAGTGACAAAGGCTAATTGAATCGGTCGGAAGACGCCGGTGTTCATTGAAAGATAAGGGACGTCAGTAAGCAGGGGAAATGTGGGAGCCAGTAATGCCATTAATACCTTTATGTGGGGTTATTAATGGCATTAGCAGCAGTCTATCTGTGAGTCCAGGTGTGGTGGGGTTTATATGACTGCAGTTATGAGCGATCACATGGCTGGGTGCAGCTCCCAAAAAATGTGAACCAAATCTATATGGGTAGAGCCTCCAGATGTCCAGGCTCCAGCTGGCTTTATACAGCCCCCATTTTGACAGGCACACTGGGCTAAAAATGGACCAGCCCATCTGGCATTTCTCCAAACTACCCAATGGCCAGTTCACCCCTGAAGAGGTGGACGATACAGTATTTCCCAGGTGCAGAAAGGAGGGGATTTGTGATGGCCATGCATCCATCCCTTTGCACGGGAATCGCACGAAGAGGGAATCGTCATTTAAGGCAATGTAGTGCACCATCCTAGATAAACAGAATATACTGCCTGGAAAACGTCTTTTGGCATGTCTTCAATGCTCTCCATTAGAACTCATCTGGTTGGAAAAACTGCTGGGGGATAGATTTCACCACCTCCTACTACCTGGTTAATATTGATATCAAATTACACAGATTAAATCGGGACACCATTGCTTGGGGGGAAGTGGGGTATTGGAGTGTGTGTGTGTATATATATATATATATATACATACACATACAGTGCCTTGCGAAAGTATTCGGCCCCCTTGAACTTTGCGACCTTTTGCCACATTTCAGGCTTCAAACAAAGATATAAAACGGTATTTTTTTGTGAAGAATCAACAACAAGTGGGACACAATCATGAAGTGGAACGACATTTATTGGATATTTCAAACTTTTTTAACAAATCAAAAACTGAAAAATTGGCCGTGCAAAATTATTCAGCCCCTTTACTTTCAGTGCAGCAAACTCTCTCCAGAAGTTCAGTGAGGATCTCTGAATGATCCAATGTTGACCTAAATGACTAATGATGATAAATACAATCCACCTGTGTGTAATCAAGTCTCCGTATAAATGCACCTGCACTGTGATAGTCTCAGAGGTCCGTCAAAAGCGCAGAGAGCATCATGAAGAACAAGGAACACACCAGGCAGGTCCGAGATACTGAAGAAGTTTAAAGCCGGATTTGGATACAAAAAGATTTCCCAAGCTTTAAACATCCCAAGGAGCACTGTGCAAGCGATAATATTGAAATGGAAGGAGTATCAGACCACTGCAAATCTACCAAGACCTGGCCGTCCCTCTAAGCAAAAGGTGGCGCTACAAAGTATTAACTTAAGGGGGCTGAATAATTTTGCACGCCCAATTTTTCAGTTTTTGATTTGTTAAAAAAGTTTGAAATATCCAATAAATGTCGTTCCACTTCATGATTGTGTCCCACTTGTTGTTGATTCTTCACCAAAAAATACAGTTTTATATCTTTATGTTTGAAGCCTGAAATGTGGCAAAAGGTCGCAAAGTTCAAGGGGGCCGAATACTTTCGCAAGGCACTGTATATATATATATATATATATATATAGCAGGCACATGTTGAAAGCTCACAGGTCTGTCAGGTCTATGTGGAGCACAGGCCTTCTAAGTGAGTGATTGAACTGATGCCAAAAAAAGATGGGTTCCCTGAAATCTGTCCATCATATTTGAACTCTGCCTTCTGTTGTTTATACAGGCACCTTACTGACAGAAAACAGCATTCATGGAGCACACCGTACATCTGCTACAGGGGTAGCCATTCAAATAAACACACAATAACTTCTATTTAAACATTTTAATGGTACGTAAGAGGTCATTGCCACAGAGAGCAATCCCCTCATTAATTTTGTGCATTGGAGATCCAAAACGAGACCCAATCGGATTTCGACATGGTGCTGTTTCACTGCAACCAATCCACAGTGTAAATTAATGGATGGGAAGGCAGCCTGTAACCTCCAATTGGCCTGAATTAACCATCATGAGAAGGCTACCCCAGGTCCCAAGCTGCTGTCCTCATTCATGCCTGAACCTCCAGTGGCTTTGGGGAGCCGGTGGAGTCGACTGACAGATCCTCTGAAAAGGACTCCTGGAAGTCTTCCCCATTGGGTTTGTTCAGAGTGAACTAATGAAATAAGTCTGACTTTAACACAGTCTTAGTATGATACAGAGACACGTTCCATTAGCCATGACATGGGATGAGACTATCGAGTGGTGAGCCCCCTGTATGAAGAAACACATATCAATCTTTGTAATGGGAAGACTGGATGAAATGGAGCAGAGTAGAGGGGGAGAGAAGGTGGATTCACAATTGAGGTCAATTAACCCAGCCCCTATTGCATTTTTTATAGCTCTGTCATTGTGACAACCCCGCTGACATTGCTTTACATGCACTCTGTCCCAGGTCAGGGCCAATGAGATTGAATTAGCGTCACAGGCAGGATGGATTACAGAGGTTTCGTCGATGGAGTGGGCAGCGAGAGCACTAGGGGTTAGCGTTTACAACCGCACGCAGAGGCTAAGTGAATATTCCCAGGCAGGCCAAGGGAGTTTCCTTGTAGAGAGGAAGGTGAGCCGGGGCCGTGAGACGCGCTGGGGAGTTAAACACCCCTATGTGGACGGCGTTACGATAGAGGGGCGGTAATTACCTCAGTAATGTTACACAGAGGATAACAGATGCATGAGGGAGAATCTAAACGCTTGCTGGGTTGGTCCAACAGCATTGCTTTGAACCTGTGTCCAAACCCCCCCCCCATCCGTCTTTTATAGCATCACAATACAGTTAGTGAACACCGCAAATTTCAGCACGAGCAACTGCATATCCTGAGGTAAATTGCTTTCCTCCATGAGCAATTGTTCAATGGGATGCGATGGTTGAGACGGACTGTTGCTGAGGGAACATGGGCGCCGAGTGCTTTGGGGGTTTTTCATCGCGGGCGTGTTCAACATTAGCAAGATGCAAAATTATGACCAGATTATGTGGTCCCTTTAGTTAATGGAGGGGAAAATAGAAAAGTGCCTGTGCCATAAAGAGAACGCTTTTACGGTCATCTGGTAATGAAGGCTGGGCGACTTAGTTGCACGTGCACGTTTTAGCTGAGCGTGTGAGTGTGTCACGGCGCCACGTAGAAAACAGATCAATTTATGTATGCTCAAACGAGGCGGTGCCTATGAAAAACCTAAAGATCCTGGTAACTGAGGGGAGGAATGGAATAGCTTGCTTAATTAGCCTCTTATTGAAACATGGAGGGTTTTTCACAGTAACAAACATGTTAACAAAATAATTACCACAACCCGTCATGACACAAGAAAACTTCTGTCTTATTCCAACGCTCTCCCCTCGAGTCAGAGACAAAACCACAATAAATAAAACGACATGAAAAGGATTAGCTCGTTATGAATCATTAAATACTGTACCTTCCGGACAAAAAGTGCTATATTGCGTCCTCTCCGAGCAAATCAGAGCTTATTTGGCTGTTCTGTTGAACAAACAGCATTAGATGTTTTGATGTTAACTGCAATTAGTGAGTCACAGCAGACTAAGAGCTATAATTTCAATGAAGGCCCTCTCCACCTTCAATCTCATCAGGCTATGTGATACAACATCCACACATCTATTAGGATTTCCCTGCAAAGTGTAAAATAAGGACAACAAGGGAGAAGAGGGGACAGAGGACCAGAACCAATTTACTCTGCAAAATAAAAAATACTAATAAATGTCTCCAAAACCCTTAGCCACAGGATATCATCCAATATGAAGAGCTGAGGGGACCGTACAGCTAACACACCTTGGCAAATACAAGCCACACACCCAGCCAGTCAATTATGACTTTCAACTTACACACAACCACACTCCGATCCAATTCAATTCAATTCAACGTCTGAGTGGGCCTCTCAAGACCTCATCCAGGAGATGTTACTGCATTTAACCTCATCTGCAGCTGTCACTCACAAAACACCACCAATCAATAATGAATTGGCCAGACTTATAGAAGTTGCTCAACAGTCTTCCCACCTGACGGGAGTGAGGTTTGACTGGAGGAATGGAAGGGAAGTCCCTTAGTACAATCTTAGGGGAGCAGAGGGGCCCTGGTTGGGGGGAAGGGAGGGAAGTCCTCTAGGGTAATCTTAGGGGGCAGAGAGGCCCTGGTTGGGGAGAAGGGAGGGAAGTCCTCTAGGACAATCTTAGGGGGCAGAGAGGCCCTGGTTGGGGGGGAAGGGAGGGTAGTCCTCTAGGGCAATCTCAGGGGGCAGAGAGGCCCTGGTTGGGGGGGAAGGGAGGGTAGTCCTCTCGGGCAATCTTAGGGGGCAGAGAGGCCCTGGTTGGGGGGGGGGAGGGAGGGTAGTCCTCTAGGGCAATCTTAGGGGGCAGAGTGGCCCTGGTTGGGGGGGAAGGGAGGGTAGTCCTCTAGGGCCCTGGTTGGGGGGGAAGGGAGAGAAGTCCCCTATGGCAATCTTAGGGGACAGAGTGGCCCTGGTTGGGGGTGAAGGGAGGGGTAAATAAGTAGTGAGTGAGATTGTGAGATGGCTCTGCTGCAACCCAAATGGCACCCTATTCCCTATAGGGCTCCATAGGGCTGTCAAAAGTAGTGCAATAAATAGGGAATAGGGTGCCATTTGGGACGCACCTCGGTTTGGAGGTCATAAGGGATGACATATTTGGATGTTTTCCACAGCCGCCCCCCTCCCCCCATAGTAAGGCAGTACAGGAGACGCCCCCTCCCCCCATAGCAAGGCAGTACAGGAGATGCCCCCTCCCTCCATAGCAAGGCAGTACAGGAGATTCCCCCTCCCTCCATAGCAAGGCAGTACAGGAGATTCCCCCTCCCTCCATAGCAAGGCAGTACAGGAGACGCCCCCTCCCTCCATAGCAAGGCAGTACAGGAGACGCCCCCTCCCTCCATAGCAAGGCAGTACAGGAGATGCCCCCTCCCTCCATAGCAAGGCAGTACAGGAGATGCCCCCTCCCTCCATAGTAAGGCAGTGCAGGAGAATGGATCCCCACCTCCAGCCAAACTTCTCCCCTCCATAGCAAGGCAGTACAGGAGACGCCCCCTCCCTCCATAGCAGCGGCAGTACAGGAGATGCCACCTCCCTCCATAGCCAGGCAGTATAGGAGATGCCCCATTCCTCCATAGCAAGGCAGTACAGGAGATCCCCGCTTCCCCTTAGCAAGGCAGTGCAGGAGACGCCCCCTCCCTCCATAGCAAGGCAGTACAGGAGACGCCCCCTCCCTCCATAGCAAGGCAGTACAGGAGACGCCCCCTCCCTCCATAGCAAGGCAGTACAGGAGATTCCCCCTCCCTCCATAGCAAGGCAGTACAGGAGATTCCCCCTCCCTCCTTAGCAAGGCAGTACAGGAGACGGCCCCTCCCTCCATAGCAAGGCAGTACAGGAGACGGCCCCTCCCCCATAGCAAGGCAGTACAGGAGACGGCCCCTCCCTCCATAGCAAGGCAGTACAGGAGACGGCCCCTCCCTCCATAGCAAGGCAGTACAGGAGATGGCCCCTCCCCCATAGCAAGGCAGTGCAGGAGGATGGAACCCCACCTAGAGAGATCAATTTTCCACTGTTGAGCAGAACATGCTGCTTTCTTCCCCCGGGACTAAAATATCTCAACATGAAAAAAAAGAAGCATCTATTATGATCTCTTATCAAAGGCTGTATTAGTCTCAGTTCACATGTAGGGTGGATAGCAACGCTTTGTGTTGGAAATGGAACAACATAGTGACTTAGCTCAACGTCTTAGTCTACATACAAAATAATAATAATACAAATGATTCAAAGACTCCAGTCACCCAAGTCATAGACTGTTTTCTCTGCTACCGCACGGCCAGCGGTACCGGAGCACCAAGTCATAGACTGTTTTCTCTGCTACCGCACGGCCAGCGGTACCGGAGCACCAAGTCATAGACTGTTTTCTCTGCTACCGCACGGCCAGCGGTACCGGAGCACCAAGTCATAGACTGTTTTCTCTGCTACCGCACGGCCAGCGGTACCGGAGCACCAAGTCATAGACTGTTTTCTCTGCTACCGCACGGCCAGCGGTACCGGAGCACCAAGTCATAGACTGTTTTCTCAGCTACCGCACGGACAGCGGTACCGGAGCACCAAGTCATAGACTGTTTTCTCTGCTACCGCACGGCCAGCGGTACCGGAGCACCAAGTCATAGACTGTTTTCTCTGCTACCGCACGGCCAGCGGTACCGGAGCACCAAGTCATAGACTGTTTTCTCTGCTACCGCACGGCCAGCGGTACCGGAGCACCAAGTCATAGACTGTTTTCTCTGCTACCGCACGGCCAGCGGTACCGGAGCACCAAGTCATAGACTGTTTTCTCTGCTACCGCACGGCCAGCGGTACCGGAGCACCAAGTCATAGACTGTTTTCTCTGCTACCGCACGGCCAGCGGTACCGGAGCACCAAGTCATAGACTGTTTTCTCTGCTACCGCACGGCCAGCGGTACCGGAGCACCAAGTCATAGACTGTTTTCTCTGCTACCGCACGGCCAGCGGTACCGGAGCACCAAGTCAGACTGTTTTCTCTGCTACCGCACGGCCAGCGGTACCGGAGCACCAAGTTATAGACTGTTTTCTCTGCTACCGCACGGCCAGCGGTACCGGAGCACCAAGTCATAGACTGTTTTCTCTGCTACCGCACGGCCAGCGGTACCGGAGCACCAAGTCATAGACTGTTTTCTCTGCTACCGCACGGCCAGCGGTACCGGAGCACCAAGTCATAGACTGTTTTCTCTGCTACCGCACGGCCAGCGGTACCGGAGCACCAAGTCATAGACTGTTTTCTCTGCTACCGCACGGCCAGCGGTACCGGAGCACCAAGTCATAGACTGTTTTCTCTGCTACCGCACGGCCAGCGGTACCGGAGCACCAAGTCATAGACTGTTTTCTCAGCTACCGCACGGCCAGCGGTACCGGAGCACCAAGTCATAGACTGTTTTCTCTGCTACCGCACGGCCAGCGGTACCGGAGCACCAAGTCATAGACTGTTTTCTCTGCTACCGCACGGCCAGCGGTACCGGAGCACCAAGTCATAGACTGTTTTCTCTGCTACCGCACGGCCAGCGGTACCGGAGCACCAAGTCATAGACTGTTTTCTCTGCTACCGCACGGCCAGCGGTACCGGAGCACCAAGTCATAGACTGTTTTCTCTGCTACCGCACGGCCAGCGGTACCGGAGCACCAAGTCATAGACTGTTTTCTCTGCTACCGCACGGCAAGCGGTACCGGAGCACCAAGTCTAGGTCCAAGAGCCTCTTTAACAGCTTCTATCACCAAGACATGGGACTGCTGAACAACTAATCAAATGGCCACCAGATTATTTACATTGACACCCCTCCCCATTTGTTTTGTACACTGCTGCTACTCGCTGTTTATCATCTATGCATAGTCACTTCACCCCTACCTACATGTACAAATGACCACGACTACCCTGTACCCCCGGACATTGAATCGGTACCAGTACCCCCTGTATACAGACTCATTATTGTTATATTGTGTTACTTTTAATATTTTTGACTTTAGTTTATTTGGTAAATATTTTCTTAACTCTTTATTGAACGGCACTGTTGGTTAAGGGCTTGTAAGTAAGCATTTCACGGTAAAGTCTACACATGTTGTATTCAGAGCATCTGACAAATAACGGTTGATTTGATCATTCATTTTAGGGTACTGAGGGCTCAGCTTACTGATAATACAAATGAAGTAGTGATAAGCGATGCCAGTGAATGAGATATGGCTCTCCTGGAGGGTGGCGCTGGGATAAGCGGAGCGAGGCGTGCATCTCGATATCACACAGAGCCATGCTTAATATATGTCTGTCTGCCAGCAACGCAAATTAGCAGCCCTGGGCAGTTTTGGTGCAAATTAAATTCCAATGAGGGGTGAATTCACTTAAAAAAGCAAGCTAATTAAATTGTCATGCATGGTCACATATCTTAAATTACATGCCAGGACCATGGAAATACTAAAATCAACACTACTGGTATGTAGCTAGCAGGGCATTTCAGAAAGAGGTGAACAGATGAATGAGCTGTCTATGAATATTCATGAAATATGGACACAAACAAATCCACATTTCCCATTTAATCTCCACCGCTGTGCTTTTTTGCCTATAAATTATATTTTGGTTTCTGTTTTCTGCGGTGTGCGTTGACCTCTAGTTTACCTTGCCAATGATTTGGTGACCTAAATGTAATGCTTTGGCAATGTTCACATCCGACAAGCTGTTTCCCTTCAACACAAAGCACAAGATCAAATTCACCTTAACACCGAAGGGGAAAAAAGAAGAAAGTTAAAGAAATGTTTGAAGATGTGAACCTACGGCATTCAAAGGTGGTTCACTTGTCGGCTGCACAGGATAAGGCTGAAATTGAATTATGGTGAACAAGGCCATACTGGAGCGTACAGCAGCTCTGATGGGGGGAGCCATTATCTGCAGGTCTGGGGAGGACAGTCTATACACACACAGAGGACCTGCTGACCCTTTTAAATCTGACTCACACACGAGATGGAGAGAAGGCACACATCAAGGCCTCTGAACAAGGCTAGAAACTCAGAGGAAACAGAGATTCAGAAAGGGAAGGAGATAAAGAAAAGAGGGATGAGAGAAAAGAGGGATGAGAGAAAAGAGGGATGAGAGAAAAGAGGGATGAGAGAAAAGAGGGATGAGAGAGAGAGACAATAAAGAGAGTAGTGCCAGGTCTTCATGCTCCGAGGCTTCCTATTCAACATCTTCTCCAGCAGATAAGGCAGAAAGAAGAAGAGTTGAACATGTATTCCAATAGGACTGATGAATGTATAAGCCATTGTCCTTTAGTAGCCCTGACCTGAGGCTGAATTACCATTTATGTCATAGATACTGACAGGAGTTCGGTGTCCTTGACAACAGAATAAGGTGTCAGGCAAGAAAAAGTATGTGAACCCTTTGGAAATACCTGGATTTCTGCATAAATTGGTCATCAAATTTCATCTGTCCTTCATCTAGGTCACAACAATAGACAAACAGTCTGCTTAAACTAATAACACAAATAATTATACGTTTTCATGTCTTTAATGAACACACCGTGTAAACATTCACAGTGCAGGGTGGGAAAAGTATGTGAACCCTTGGATTTAATAACTGGTTGACCCTTCTTTGGCAGCAATAACCTCAACCAAACGTTTTCTGTAGTTGCGGATAACGGTCAGGAGGAAATTGTGACCATTCTTCTTTACAAAACTGTTTCAGTTCAGCAATATTCTTGGGATGTCTTGTGTGAACTGCTCTCGAGGTCATGCCACAGCATTTCAATCGGGTTGAGGTCAGGACTCTGACTGGGCCACTCCAGAAGGCATATTTTCTTCTGTTTAAGCCATTCTGTTGTTGATTTACTTCTGTGTTTTGGTTCGTTGTCCTGTTGCATCACCCAACTTATGTTGAGCTTCAATTGGGGGACAGATAGCCTTACATTCTCCTGCAAAATGTCTTGATAAACATTTTAATACATTTTTCCGTAGATGATAGCAAGCTGTACAGGCCCTGAGACAGCAAAGCAGCTCCAAACCATGATGCTCCCGCCACAATAGTTTACAATAGTTTGAAGAAGTCATTAGCATCGGGCTTCACATAGGTTTTCCAACCTACACTGTGAAAGTTTAAATGATGTATTTAATATAGAAAATAAAAATACAATCATTTGTGTTATTAGTTTAAGCACACTATGTTTGTCTATTGTTGTGACTTAGATGAAGATCAGATCAAATTTGATGAGCAATTTCTGCAGAAATCCAGGTCATTCCAAATGGTTTCCATTCTTCTTCTTGCCACTGTAGCTTTGCTGTTGAAATACACGCTACAGGGACACGTTCAGCAGGACGCAACGTTTTGGAACGTTCCCGATAGAAGTAAGCTAAGTAGAACAAACATGCCTCTCTGACATGTTGAATAATGAATCACCTCCACTATATTCATGGTATTTCTATCTGCAACATTCAAGAGCGTTTGGCAACTGAACATGGCCCAGGTGTTCACAATCCCCTCAGTTCAAACTGTCACCCAATCAGGGAACTTAGCATACATCACATGCCTTAGACAGAAGCTTTGGCTTATAGCCTTACAGGCAAACACCTACAGTAGGTCCACAAAGAAACCAGCAGCTCTAATGACATTTTCTTTGGAGGGAAGACAAATACAACAGATTGATTTATCTGGCGCGAGACGCACTTCCTTGGACAACAGTGATGACTGAGTGGACTATTCTGGCTAAATTATGATAAATTGAATTGACGTTCACCATGCACAATCTAATTTGGCTCTGTTTGGGGCCACAATTCCTTTTTTTCTGAGTCTGCCTCACTTCACATGTGGTGTGTATGGGACCGATGCAACAACCCCTGACTGCATTCAGCTGGACACAACCTTGTTTAGATATAAATATAGTATGCAGAATGGACATGTCTCTCTAACGTGTAGTAAAATTATATTTATTATGAATAGATCTTTATTATTAACAATTCCACAACATTTTCCAGGGTTCGTATTGACTAGGAACCAACCGGAAGCAGGCAGGCCGGGACTACCAGAACTTGTCCAATAAGAAACACTTGTTTTCGTTGCTAAATGTTTTCCGTTGCTACACACCCCTGGTCTCATGGCGGACTGGGGGAAAGGTACGCAGGTGTCGATAGGTGTGAGTTAATGAGCCCCAGCCGAGGTTGGAGGTGTGAGGTCTGCCACAGTGAGAGCAGACTGCCAGGACACCTTCTCTCATATGGCCAGCCAGCCAGCCAGCCAGCCAGCCAGCCAGCCAGAGCATAATTACTGGACTGACTCACTAACTACTCAGAGACATGGAGAAACTCCACTGAACAAGATGTGTGGGTCAGGGCTGAGAGGAGTGGGGGTAGAGGAGATGTTTGTGAGTCTATTATCTTCCTCAGATCAGTCTGAAAAGCATGACGTAAACCAGTTAGTACCCTGAAGTATCCAGACAAAATCAATCAATTGTGAGCATACAACTCTACTGGTTTTGACCAATAACTCACCACCAATAACTCACCACCAATAACTCAGTGACGGTTTAAGAAAAGATACGGTCTTAGCCACACACCTCGTCAAATCCCTGTCACCAAGACAAAAAGGCACCAACAACTCTCTACCAAGCCTCCAAAGGGGGACGGGGGATACATTGAGAGAGGAGAGGCTTTAAACTCTAGGTGACAACATCGGAGGCGAGCTGTTCTATAATATTTCTGTGACGTTTGGTAAAGTCTAGGAGTAGGGTGAAGTTACCCCTACTTACCCTGCACACACAAACTACATCACTCATATTAAGAGTCTCTCTCTTTCACAAAGGAGTCAGAACTGTTCCAGCTCGTGTTCAAAAAGCATAGAGAGAGTCAAAATAACACTGCCTCATGTCCCTTCACGTGACACAATTTAACACCATCTACATCCCTGTCTGTAGAGTGGACTAGATCCTCCAAACCCACACATCATGGGTCTGTCTCAAATGGAACCCTATTCCCTTTAAAGTGTACTCTGGTCCAAAGTAGTTCTCTATATAGGGAATAGGGTAGGGTACACTATGGGAAGAACCCCCCATCTCCCTGCCAGATGCACAATATCCCATAATGCATAGTACCATTAGAATGGCTGTAATTTCTCACACTGCACTCTGAAACCTTTCAAATACTAAATAAAGAACACAGGCAACACAGGCCTGGCTAACACCCTCTGAATATTGATGCAGTACCGACTAGTATTTATGTAGTACAGATGATGTTTTGAGGGAGTGGGAGGGGGTACGCAGGCATGATGACATCATGGTTAAAAATAGTTGTGTGCCGTCATGCCCTGGAAGTCTCGTGAGGTACGGCAGAGTGCTCTCTCCTGACCTGGATAAAGGCTCCTGTCTGCCAGTCACCAGAGATCCATCTCTCCTGACCTGGATAAAGGCTCCTGTCTGCCAGTCACCAGAGATCCATCTCTCCTGACCTGGATAAAGGCTCCTGTCTGCCAGTCACCAGAGATCCATCTCTCCTGACCTGGATAAAGGCTCCTGTCTGCCAGTCACCAGAGATCCATCTCTCCTGACCTGGATAAAGGCTCCTGTCTGCCAGTCACCAGAGATCCATCTCTCCTGACCTGGATAAAGGCTCCTGTCTGCCAGTCACCAGAGATCCATCTCTCCTGACCTGGATAAAGGCTCCTGTCTGCCAGTCACCAGAGATCCATCTCTCCTGACCTGGATAAAGGCTCCTGTCTGCCAGTCACCAGAGATCCATCTCTCCTGACCTGGATAAAGGCTCCTGTCTGCCAGTCACCAGAGATCCATCTCTCCTGACCTGGATAAAGGCTCCACTGACTAGCATTGTCATGCCCTCTAGTCAGGTAACATACTGATCTGGGACCAGGCTAAGTTGTGTGGAAATAGGCTTGTGTGACCAGAGGACTGTCCAATCAAACTCTGAGTGGTGACGTGACAACAGTTACCCCCGTGGCGATGACTGAAAACTTGGGACTGCTGGATTTCGGGGGCAGAGTTATGAGTTGGTTGACTGCATAATGTTAACCGTAATTATTTTTCTCTAAATCGTATGATAATGATATGGTTGAGGTTAACTCTGCATGTAGTAATTGTCTTGCTTTCCTGCGCCTGTTTTGATTAAGTTAGCAGATTTTGACAGCGGTACGCCGGCATCAATGTGCGGTGGGGCCCACAGTGGCAGAGGGGTTACGTCGTATCATTATCTTCCCCACTAATGTTCCAATTAAATCTCCCTGCTCTTAATAACAGGAGCAACATGATGGCATTGACCTTTGTTTCAGGAATTAAACTCTGCCATTAAGATCTTGCTCTATAATTCAAAACCACAGCACTGAACCCCTTCACCCTCGTCTTCACCCTCTTCTCCCTCTCTCTCTCCCTCTTCTCCTCCTTCTCTCTCTCCTCCCTCTCTCTCTTCTCCTCCTCTCTCTTCCCTCTCTCTCTTCTCCTCCCTCTCTCTCTTCTCCTCCCTCTCACCTCTCTCTCCTCCCCCTCTTTCTCTCCTCCCTCTCTCTCTCCTCCCCCCGCTCTCTCTCCTCTCCCCGCTCTCTCCTCGCTCTCGCTCTCTCTCTCTCCTCGCTCTCTCTCTCTCTCTCCTCTCTCGCTCTCCTCTCTCGCTCGCTCTCCTCTCTCGCTCTCTCCCTCTCCTCTCTCTCCCTCTCCTCTCTCTCCCTCTCCTCTCTCTCCCTCTCCTCTCTCTCCCTCTCCTCTCCTCCCTCTCCTCTCCTCCCTCTCTCCCTCCTCTCCCTCTCTCTCTCTCCTCCCTCTCTCTCTCGCCTCCCTCTCTCTCCCTCTCCCTCTCTCCTCCCTCTCTCTCTCTCTCTCTCTCTCTCTTCCCTCTTGCTCGCTTTCCTCCCTCTCTCTCTCCTCCCTCTCTCTCTCCTCCCTCTCTCCTCCCTCGCTCTCCTCCCTCTCTCGCTCGCTCTCCTCCCTCTCTCGCTCGCTCTCCTCCCTCTCTCTCCTCCCTCTCTCTCTCGCTCGCTCTCCTCCCTCTCGCTCGCTCTCCTCCCTCGCTCTCCTCCCTCTCTCGCTCGCTCTCCTCCCTCTCTCGCTCGCTCTCCTCCCTCTCTCTATCTCTCGCTCTCCTCCCTCTCTCTCCTCCCTCTCTCCTCCCTCTCTCTCCTCCCTCTCTCTCTCTCTTTCTCTCCTCCCTCTCTCTCTCTCTCTCCTCCCTCTCTCTCTCTCTCGCTCTCCTCCCTCTCTCTCGCTCTCCTCCCTCTCTCTCTCTCGCTCTCCTCCCTCTCTCTCGCTCTCCTCCCTCTCTCTCTCTCGCTCTCCTCCCTCTCTCTCCCTCGCTCGCTCTCCTCCCTCTCTTGCTCGCTCTCCTCCCTCGCTCGCTCTCCTCCCTCCCTCGCTTGCTCTCCTCCCTCTCTCGCTCGCTCTCCTCCCTCGCTCTCCTCCCTCTCTCTCGCTCGCTCTCCTCCCTCTCTCTCTCGCTCGCTCTCCTCCCTCTCTCTCTCGCTCGCTCTCCTCCCTCTCTCTCTCTCGCTCGCTCTCCTCCCTCTCTCTCTCTCGCTCGCTCTCCTCCCTCTCTCTCTCTCGCTCGCTCTCCTCCCTCTCTCTCTCTCGCTCGCTCTCCTCCCTCTCTCTCTCGCTCGCTCTCCTCCCTCTCTCTCGCTCGCTCTCCTCCCTCTCTCTCTCGCTCGCTCTCCTCCCTCTCTCTCTCGCTCGCTCTCCTCCCTCTCTCTCGCTCGCTCTCCTCCCTCACTCTCCTCCCTCTCTCTCGTTCGCTCTCCTCCCTCTCTCTCGTTCGCTCTCCTCCCTCTCTCTCGTTCGCT
The DNA here is from genome assembly GCF_013265735.2 of Oncorhynchus mykiss. Classification (NCBI taxonomy): domain Eukaryota; kingdom Metazoa; phylum Chordata; class Actinopteri; order Salmoniformes; family Salmonidae; genus Oncorhynchus; species Oncorhynchus mykiss. The sequence continues at coordinate 13,538,192 of NC_048585.1, forward strand.
CTCCTCCCTCTCCTCCCTCTCTCGCTCTCCTCCCTCTCTTTCAAATGTATGAGCCCCTTCTCCCTCCTCGCTCTCTTTCTTCCATCTCTTCCCCTTCTCTACCCTCTCCCATATGTAGAAGGTACACACCCTCATGCTGTGATGAAAGAGGGAGAAATGTAGCCTACCGGAACGTGAGCTTTAGACATTACCTACAACTGTATCATCACACATTTGAAGTCCTTTACTGCACTTGACAAGCCGGCGTGAGAAACGTAATGCGGCCACAATGTGAAGCGATGGTTTATTTCACATGCCATTTCCTTCGGGTGTGGTAATGAGAAACAACATTAACATTCTGCTGACACGTGTTTCCTCCCTTTGCTCTCTTGCTGCGCTGGGGAGGGTGGGCATGAGGGGGGGATACCAGCACAGAACCAAGGTACTGTGCCCTTAGTAAACCATTAGCCACACAATGACCCCTGACAGCGTAATGGCCAGAGATTATCAGCCGGTACCAGGCGGATCCGTAATGGCCATCCATTAAGGGTGGTGGCAGCTCTGTGACACTAGGCAGGAGCTGCATCTAGAATGGACCTTTTGAAGGAGGGGGGATCCCGCCCATTCTGCACCCCCTATAAAAAATGTATGAAACTAGCAGATCTATGAAATGCTAATTGGATCCCTTGTGATTGCTTTGGAAATTTCACCATGCAGCTTCTTCACACGATTCCACCAAAATGCAGCGTGGGTAATATCAATCAAGCTACCCCGGCTCTTGGAAAACAGGTGAAGATGCTTGGATGTGAAGGAGAATAATGACGAGAGGCTCTGTGTCTCCTGTATGGAAGAGACACCCTAAAGGGGAGAACGGAACGGCCAGCACCATTGAAAGGGATGCAGCCGGGCGGCAATAATGGCCGCCACTGCTGCAACAGAATGTGAATTGGGAAAGGTCTGAGAGAGGGCCGCACTAGAATGGTACACACGGATAGTATTGACGTCACTCTGTATTCCATTTGAATTGTTTTCCACACAAAAGAGGAGAAAAATCAATTACCTCCTCCAGCTCACTGTTTGGTTTAATTACCAGGACAGACAGGGGCGTAAATCAGCGAGGCGCTCCAAGAGCCCCCAACGCTGGCTTTCTGACAAACCGTGTGGACGTTAATTGGCTCCAAATGAACTAATAAATGGAGTGAAAAATGTATCAAAGGCTGGGCGGTTCGTAGAAGAGAAAGAGATGAGAGGGAAGCCGAGCTCCTGAGACCTTCATCGGTCTCTCTATGTGATCTGTGGAAGTAGAGAGCAGAATGTGATCAACAGAGGTTCCCCGATAAGACCATATTTGTCATGGCAACAAAACAACTATACATTAATGCATTCATCGAGCCATTAGGAGGAGCACCAGTGCTGGCCCCTTGCCAAACAACTTTCAAGTCAAAATACAATAATGTTTCATTAGATGGTGATCATGTATTGAAAAGCTGTCCTTGAAGAAACAAATGAACATTTGTCATTTTAACCACCTCTCCAGGCAGTCCAGTATGTTCCATATGCTTCATCTCTCCTTTAATGCCAGGTTTTCTGGCATTTGTACATTTCCAGTCCCACTCTCTCATGTCTCCTCACTAGGCACAGGTGCTTGGGGGGAGTGAGGCTTTTGAACAGAAACAGCAAAGTAGGGTAAATCCGCTTCGCATGCAGATTGAATCCCAATGGGTACCCTTTAACCATCTAGTCCCAAGGTTAGGGCTCAGGAGCTGTGAAACAAAGGACCTCCCCACTCCGAATTGACACCCCCAGCCCTTTGGAATCCAGTTGATGGAGCAAACATTATTCCAGGGAATGATGGCTGTAGTTTGACAACCATTGATCTTCGACGACACACTGCACTGAGGAGCTAAAATGGGTGGTGTTGGTGGTGGGCAGATCGTTAACGCAAACGTTCAGTTCAGTCGTCCTTGAGCAGATAGCCAGAGACAATGGGGTGGGGGGTGGGGGGGGGGGGGGGTGGTCGGCATCGCAGAGTGTCGCCTCCTAAACCACTGTGTAATGATCCTGTCCGTTCTCATCTAGCCTCCACTCGACTGAGCCACACAACCGCTCCACTACAGACACTCGCTCTCCCCCTCCCTCCACCCAACCTCCTCTCCTCATTCACCTCCGATGCCACTCCACTGAGCAGGGGGTACGACCAGAACCGGCTTGGTGCCTCCTGCCTACAGACGTGGTGTTGGACTGATCCGTTTCCAGTTTAATGTGCAGACATGCTGATGGACTATGAAACGTAGGTCTGCCTGGCAGGGCCGAGTATTGACATGGACGTTGAAGTCGTCGGTATTAAAGGTGTGCTTCTGGAACTAGGACATCAGACGCTGTAGTGACAAGGCTCGTTCAGCTGTAGTGATTACATGCTCCCACTACAGTGGTGATCAGGGAAGAGCTGTGTGTACATTCCCTCCAGTTGCAGAGACATGTACATATTCAGTCTGACTAAGGGCCAGATTTACCATTGACATCCCCATGTATGATTTTTGTGAAGCTACGCATGCAAATCCCAAGTTGGGATTCAGCCTTTATAGTGCAAGCGTATGGTACCATGATGAAAGCCTATTGCTAATGAATGATGCTATGCTAACAGTCCGAGAGGAGGAAACAATGGTAGCCTTGCTAATTAAACAGACAATATTAGTCATGTATTATACTGGGCAAGAAGCATTCAATGAGGACATGGATCACAATAGTCTAACCACTGCTACCCTTACCCTTTTCTCACTGTGGCCCCCATTCAAAATCCAACACAACTCTTGGGTGGCAGAGCAACTTATCTGGCTCCGGTGCATTTTCCTATTTGAATTGATGAATGCTTTTGATAGGTCGAGAGATCGATCGTCTCCCGGGAAACAACCAAGGAGACGGTCAAAAAAGTATCAACTTACTGTCACGCATTAGAGAAGGAGAATGTTTGGACGACGAGACAAAAAAATCCTGATCAGAAGCTGGCATGAGAACTACTAATCAGTGACACTTCTAATCAGTGAAGCTGTATTCTCTTGTTCATTATGATTCCATCCCAAATGGAACACTATTCCCTATACAGTGCACTACCTTTGACCAGAGCCCTATGGGCCCAGGTAAAGTAGTGCACTATATAGAAAAGGGTGCAATTTGGGACGCAGATAAATAACTGCTGGGGGAAATAATGTTTCTCTCACCCGTAGGTTGACCTTCTGTTTTCATCTCCATCACACACCTTTTCTAACCAGAGCCATTTCCCCAATGGCAGGGTGCTTCAGTCTCTGTGGTAGTCATGGTGCTGGTGGGCTTTAGGACTCTGGGAGAGTAGTCATGGTGCTGGTGGGCTTTAGGGCCCTGGGAGAGTAGTCATGGTGTTGGTGGGCTTTAGGGCCCTGGGAGAGTAGTCATGGTGATGGTGGGCTTTACGGCCCTGGGAGAGTAGTCATGGTGATGGTGGGCTTTAGGGCCCTGGGAGAGTAGTCATGGTGTTGGTGGGCTTTAGGGCTCTGGGAGAGTAGTCATGGTGATGGTGGGCTTTAGGGCCCTGGGAGAGTAGTCATGGTGATGGTGGGCTTTAGGACTCTGGGAGAGTAGTAATGGTGTTGGTGGGCTTTAGGGCCCTGGGAGAGTAGTCATGGTGATGGTGGGCTTTAGGGCTCTGGGAGAGTAGTCATGGTGTTGGTGGGCTTTAGGGCCCTGGGAGAGTAGTCATGGTGATGGTGGGCTTTAGGGCTCTGGGGGAGTAGTCATGGTGTTGGTAGGCTTTAGGGCCCTGGGAGAGTAGTCATGGTGTTGGTAGGCTTTAGGGCTCTGGGAGAGTAGTAATGGTGTTGGTAGGCTTTAGGGCCCTGAGAGAGTAGTCATGGTGTTGGTGGGCTTTAGGGCCCTGGGAGAGTAGTCATGGTGTTGGTGGGCTTTAGGGCTCTGGGAGAGTAGTCATGGTGTTGGTGGGCTTTAGGGCTCTGGGAGAGTAGTAATGGTGTTGGTGGGCTTTAGGGCCCTGGGGGAGTAGTCATGGTGTTGGTGGGCTTTAGGGCCCTGGGAGAGTAGTCATGGTGTTGGTGGGCTTTAGGGCTATGGGAGAGTAGTCATGGTGTTGGTGGGCTTTAGGGCTCTGGGAGAGTAGTAATGGTGTTGGTGGGCTTTAGGGCCCTGGGGGAGTAGTCATGGTGTTGGTGGGCTTTAGGGCCCTGGGAGAGTAGTCATGGTGTTGGTGGGCTTTAGGGCTATGGGAGAGTAGTCATGGTGTTGGTGGGCTTTAGGGCTATGGGAGAGTAGTAATGGTGTTGGTAGGCTTTAGGGTCCTGGGAGAGTAGTCATGGTGTTGGTGGGCTTTAGGGCCCTGGGGGAGTAGTCATGGTGTTGGTGGGCTTTAGGGCCCTGGGAGAGTAGTCATGGTGTTGGTGGGCTTTAGGGCCCTGGGAGAGTAGTCATGGTGTTGGTGGGCTTTAGGGCTCTGGGAGAGTAGTAATGGTGTTGGTAGGCTTTAGGGCCCTGGGAGAGTAGTCATGGTGATGGTGGGCTTTAGGGCTCTGGGGGAGTAGTCATGGTGTTGGTGGGCTTTAGGGCCCGGGGAGAGTAGTCATGGTGTTGGTAGGCTTTAGGGCCCTGGGAGAGTAGTCATGGTGTTGGTAGGCTTTAGGGCCCTGGGAGAGTAGTCATGGTGCTGATAGGCTTTAGGGCTCTGGGGGAGTAGTCATGGTGATGGTGGGCTTTAGGGTCCTGGGAGAGTAGTCATGGTGTTGGTGGGCTTTAGGGCCCTGGGGGAGTAGTCATGGTGTTGGTGGGCTTTAGGGCTCTGGGAGAGTAGTCATGGTGTTGGTGGGCTTTAGGGCCCTGGGAGAGTAGTCATGGTGATGGTGGGCTTTAGGGCTCTGGGAGAGTAGTCATGGTGTTGGTGGGCTTTAGGGCCCTGGGAGAGTAGTCATGGTGATGGTGGGCTTTAGGGCTCTGGGAGAGTAGTAATGGTGTTGGTAGGCTTTAGGGCCCTGGGAGAGCAGTCATGGTGTTGGTAGGCTTTAGGGCCCTGGGAGAGTAGTCATGGTGTTGGTGGGCTTTAGTGCTCTGGGAGAGTAGTCATGGTGTTGGTAGGCTTTAGGGCCCTGGGAGAGTAGTCATGGTGATGGTGGGCTTTATGGCTCTGGGAGAGTAGTCATGGTGTTGGTAGGCTTTAGGGCCCTGGGAGAGTAGTCATGGTGTTGGTAGGCTTTAGGGCCCTGGGGGAGTAGTCATGGTGTTGGTAGGCTTTAGGGCCCTGGGGGAGTAGTCATGGTGTTGGTAGGCTTTAGGGCCCTGGGGGAGTAGTCATGGTGTTGGTAGGCTTTAGGGCCCTGGGGGAGTAGTCATGGTGTTGGTAGGCTTTAGGGCCCTGGGGGAGTAGTCATGGTGTTGGTAGGCTTTAGGGCCCTGGGGGAGCAGTGCTCAGCGATTAGTGCTTTTTGAGGTTGGTTCGTTCCGTGTTCGATTTTTTTTTTTTAAATCTCGCGGTTTTCAATTTTGGATTTGATAATAAAAAATAAATATGAAATGCATTGTGGGTTGAATGCTGTAACAACACAGAATAAAACAAATAATAAAAGTCCCATGATGGTAGTGACTGTCCATTACTGCTTCTTACTTATTAACAATCAAATATTCACATTACTTTACTTTAATAAAATATTTGATGACTTTATTAGATCATTCCAAGTCATCCTCTCATCTCTACAGAGCTGCTGCCTTTGTTGTCTGACAAAACCACTATTTTGTAGTTCTTCATAAATAAGGCTGACTTTTATGACTGCCGAATACCAACTATCAATCACATAGATCATGTATTTTCAGATAGAGACACCTCACGAAGCAACAGTTGCTCACGATCGCGCACTCAGATCGGAAGAGTAGATACGCAATGGATAATGGTCATTGTAGTTAATTACCACGTTTTAATGCGCTAAACTATGTAGAATATTGGCCTGTTGGAAACTACAAGTCCCTACTACATCACACAGTTCTGGCTGGATCTGATTTATCTCTAGAGAAACTGAGATATGCACATTGAGCGCACAGAAGAAAAACAGAGGAAATGGAATTCAAAAATGTGAACTAACATTGATCAATTCGTTGTGTAGCCCTTTCCTGCAGTCACATGACCTACTGGCCACATGGGCGGAATGTTATATTTTTCATAATTTCAGAATGAATAAACATTTCAAAACCCCGCTGAAAATCTCATGTTTCTATGTCAAGCAGTTTTGTTATATTTCAGTCTTCTGTGATGTATATAAAGTGTAATATTGGGATGAAAACTCCAAATTGATTTAGCCTACTGCAGTAAAAGGTTCAACAGACAAATATCAGACATTTCCATGGTGGAGAAACATCCTGGGGGACTGTCTGCACTTTATAGGGTGTGACTCAATAGAGACATCCTGGGGGACTGTCTGCACTTTATAGGGTGTGACTCAATAGAGACATCCCGGGGGACTGTCTGCACTTTATAGGGTGTGACTCAATAGAGACATCCTGGGGGACTGTCAGCACTTTATAGGGTGTGACTCAATAGAGACATCCTGGGGGACTGTCTGCACTTTATAGGGTGTGACTCAATAGAGACATCCTGGGGGACTGTCTGCACTTTATAGGGTGTGACTCAATAGAGACATCCTGGGGGACTGTCAGCACTTTATAGGGTGTGACTCAATAGAGACATCCTGGGGGAATGTCAGCACTTTATAGGGTGTGACTCAATAGAGTAACCCTGGTTACTATAACCTGCAGGTACACCATACAGTATTGTTCATTATCATCATCTGGTAGGGATGCTGTAACCCTGGTTACTATAACCTGCAGGTACACCATACAGTACTGTTCATTATTATAGTCTGGTAGGGATGCTGTAACCCTGGTTACTATAACCTGCAGGTACACCATACAGTACTGTTCATTATTATCATCTGGTAGGGATGCTGTAACCCTGGTTACTATAACCTGCAGGTACAATAACCTGCAGGTACACCATACAGTACTGTTCATTATTATAGTCTGGTAGGGATGCTGTAACCCTGGTTACTATAACCTGCAGGTACACCATACAGTATTGTTCATTATTATAGTCTGGTAGGGATGCTGTAACCCTGGTTACTATAACCTGCAGGTACACCATACAGTATTGTTCATTATTATCATCTGGTAGGGATGCTGTAACCCTGGTTACTATAACCTGCAGGTACACCATACAGTACTGTTCATTATTATAGTCTGGTAGGGATGCTATAACCCTGGTTACTATAACCTGCAGGTACACCATACAGTATTGTTAATTATTATCATCTGGTAGGGATGCTGTAACCCTAGTTACTATAACCTGCAGGTACACCATACAGTACTGTTCATTATTATAGTCTGGTAGGGATGCTGTAACCCTGGTTACTATAACCTGCAGGTACAATAACCTGCAGGTACACCATACAGTATTGTTCATTATTATAGTCTGGTAGGGATGCTGTAACCCTGGTTACTATAACCTGCAGGTACACCATACAGTACTGTTCATTATTATAGTCTGGTAGGCATGCTGTATCCCTGGATACTATAACCTGCAGGTACAATAACCTGCAGGTACACCATACAGTACTGTTCATTATTATAGTCTGGTAGGGATGCTGTAACCCTGGTTACAATAACCTGCAGGTACACCATACAGTACTGTTCATTATTATAGTCTGGTAGGGATGCTGTATCCCTGGATACTATAACCTGCAGGTACAATAACCTGCAGGTACACCATACAGTACTGTTCATTATTATAGTATGGTAGGGATGCTGTAACCCTGGTTACTATAACCTGCAGGTACAATAACCTGCAGGTACACCATACAGTATTGTTCATTATTATAGTCTGGTAGGGATGCTGTAACCCTGGTTACTATAACCTGCAGGTACACCATACAGTATTGTTCATTATTATTATCTGGTAGGGATGCTGTAACCCTGGTTACTATAACCTGCAGGTACACCATACAGTATTGTTCATTATTATCATCTGGTAGGGATGCTGTAACCCTGGTTACTATAACCTGCAGGTACACCATACAGTACTGTTCATTATTATAGTCTGGTAGGGATGCTGTATCCCTGGATACTATAACCTGCAGGTACAATAACCTGCAGGTACACCATACAGTACTGTTCATTATTATAGTATGGTAGGGATGCTGTAACCCTGGTTACTATAACCTGCAGGTACAATAACCTGCAGGTACACCATACAGTATTGTTCATTATTATAGTCTGGTAGGGATGCTGTAACCCTGGTTACTATAACCTGCAGACAAACAGTTCTTGTGATGACGTTGCTTCCAGAGGCAGTTTGGAACTCAGTAGTGAGTGTTGTATCAGAGGACAGATGATTTTTATGCACTACACGCTTCAGCACTCGGCAGTCCTGTTCTGTGAGCTTGTGTGACCTACCACTTTGTGGTTGAGCCATTGTTGCTCCTAGACGTTTCCACTTCACAATAACAGCACTTACAGCTGACCGGGGAAGCTCTAGCACGGCAGAAATTTGACGAACTAACTAGTTGGAAAGATGGCATCCTATGATGGTACCATGTTGAAAGTCACTGAGCTCTTCAGTAAGGCCATTCTACTGCCAATGTTTGTCTATGGAGATTGCACAGCTGTGTGCTTGATTTTATAAACCTGTCAGCAACGGGTGTGGCTGAAATAGCCGAATCTACACATTTGAAGGGGTGTCCACATACTTTTGTATATATAGTGTACACTATACAGTACTGTTCATTATAATCTGGTACTAAAACTGTGCAGGAGCATTTCTGCTAGAAAATAAACTCAACGTTCCCAGAGTTCATATATAAATAAAGGTCTGAGCAGTGCAGTAACTAACAGTTGGTATCAGTGGTGTTTCTGATGAACCGTGACTCAGGTACTAAAGAGTGTCTGCCAAATAAGTCCAATATAAATGTAGGTCGGCCTGTTCACACACCGTCTTTTCAGCTCTGAGAACCAAACCATCTATTTCTGAATAGCTCATCTTTCTTTTGACCAAGTTGCTAATGCATTTATTCAGGTGTGGTACTTCCAGGGTACAACAGGGGCAACAATTCAACACACAGTTGAGACCTGTGAAATAGACTAATTGATTTTGCTTAGCTGCCCGTGAGAAGAACCTCCTGACTCGAGATGAGATTTACAAAAACTAGATGCCCACAAAGATAGAATGAGAATGAACCTCGTAGACAAACACAGTTCAATGAATCAGCATGGGGGGTAGTGGTGGTAGGTAATACATTTTTTAAAGACATTCCAGCCTACTATTTCATCCCACCTTATTGCGATGATTGCAATTTATAGCCGATTAACGCCACTGAGCAATCCTGAATTCAAGGTCAGATTTGCTGAGGAGTGGTGACGGGAATGAGAATGACATATCGGAGGGGGGTTGGGAGAGATGGAAGGGAGAGCCAGAGGGAGAGAGAGAGACTATTAGTGTGTGAAGTGTTGAGCAAAAGAAGATGAGATGATACAGTGAGGGAGACGGTGAGAGAGACAGAAGGACCAGACTAAGCAGCAAGAGAACATGAACAAATTGAGAGAGAGAGAGAGAAAGAGACACACACACACATAGCGAGAGTGAGAAGGAGACAGCCGTGGTCTCTCCTCCTCCAGTCTTCTGCCCACTCTCCTGGGTAATCTGTGATGAGTGAACATATGCAGGCTAAACATACAAATATATCCCCAGACCCCTGGTCTGTCCAGCACACTCCTCCTGCAATCTGTTGACTTTCACTACCATCTCTCACAACTGGTCCCACGCAAAAAGATGGGAGCCCATTTCTGCATGACCAATGTGAATGAGTCCCGAATGGCACCCCACTCCCTACACAGGGCACTACTTTTGACCAGAGGTCTATGGGCCCTCATCCAAAGAAGTGCACTATATGGGGAAGTACTCCATGGGTTCCGCTTCATTGGGTTTCTGCAATGAGTATTAAAATGTGACCACAGCGAAGCTTGATTTCCAGTAGGGCTGATTAGACAGAAGTGATAGGAGGACAACGAATGCAATGCATCTCACTGGAGACAGGTTTCAAACAAATACAGAATCTCTCCTTCACAATGAACGGGAAATCTCCATACATCTGCCATCGCTGGTGCATCATCTTCCATTGCTGAGTGTGTATCACATTCACAGCTACAATCACAGTGGTGGTAATGAAACCTGGAATCTTCTCCCCTTAATTGGTGAATAAAGCAAACAAACAGAGTCAAGCCCATGAACAAATCCCTTCAAACACATACGGTCAACCTTTGAACTCAACATTGTGTAGTGTTCCATAGAAAATCAATGATGGAGGCTTAGCTGGTTGGACTGATAGGCATGGATAGCCTGTGCACAGGGCTGCTGTGCCAAGGCTATAAACATGGCCGGTTTGTCCAGACAGGACAGAGATAACAGGAGATGTGACGGTTTGTCCAAACAGGACACAGAGGAGATGTGACACAGTCCATATGTGGGAGTGAGGCTAGTAGTGAGGTTTATGTCCACGTGAAACACCTCCCTATTCCCTATAGTGCACTACTTCTACTATTCCCTATATAGGGCTCTGGTCTAAAGTAGTGCACTACTTCTACTATTCCCTATATAGGGCTCTGGTCTAAAGTAGTGCACTATATAGGGCTCTGGTCTAAAGTAGTGCACTACTTCTACTATTCCCTATATAGGGCTCTGGTCTAAAGTAGTGCACTACTTCTACTATTCCCTATACAGGGCTCTGGTCTAAAGTAGTGCACTACTTCTACTATTCCCTATACAGGGCTCTGGTCTAAAGTAGTGCACTATATAGGGCTCTGGTCTAAAGTAGTGCACTACTTCTACTATTCCCTATATAGGGCTCTGGTCTAAAGTAGTGCACTACTTCTACTATTCCCTATATAGGGCTCTGGTCTAAAGTAGTGCACTACTTCTACTATTCCCTATATAGGGCTCTGGTCTAAAGTAGTGCACTACTTCTACTATTCCCTATATAGGGCTCTGGTCTAAAGTAGTGCACTACTTCTACTATTCCCTATATAGGGCTCTGGTCTAAAGTAGTGCACTACTTCTACTATTCCCTATATAGGGCTCTGGTCTAAAGTAGTACACTATATAGGGCTCTGGTCTAAAGTAGTGCACTATATAGGGCTCTGGTCTAAAGTAGTGCACTATATAGGACTCTGGTCTAAAGTAGTGCACTATATAGGGCTCTGGTCTAAAGTAGTGCACTATATAGGGAATAGGGTGCCATTTGGGACTTAACAATTGTTTCTGGCTGCTCATCTAGTCAAGTTCAGGAGGATGCCCATTTACTCTGACCTCTGTTGTCAAGAGGTTTCACTAAGCACCACTCTGGGTGTGTGGTGTGCTGCCGCCAGTCCAGACAGATGGCACACGGCTCCTTCCCAGGAAACAAAGAGATATTATCCACCATGAAGACATGAAGCACGGAACACAAACGATAAGGAGAGAAATTATAAATCTGTCATCCCCAGAAACCAATCCCTCATTTTTAATCGCTTCGCTGACAGCGGGACACTTTGGTGTGTGTGCACACGTGTGTGTGTGTGTGTGTGTGTACACTATGTGAAGTAGCTAAGTACTTCTGCATTCCATCATCTCCACTGCTGGCAGAACAATGAGTGCCGTCCTTGTGCACGCCAGCACAGTGACCTTGTACATCTCCCCCTTCCTCACAGAGAGCAGAGGACAATCTCTTGTTGTACTCTCCTCTTAAAAAAAAACTCTCGCTTTTCGCCAAGATTCTGGGCCCTGGAAGATAAGCGGAGGTGGGATGTGTCGTTAACTGCCGAGGGGAAAGGGAACAGTACTGAGCGCTTCGTCTTCCCCAGACCTGGGATCAAATACTTTCTTTTAGCGTTTGCTCTAGTCTACCTGGAGTGCTTCTATTCTGTCACTATTCTAGTGGTTCCATTGTGCCAGGCAAGCTCAATCAATCCAAGATAAAGTATTTAATCATATTTGAACACAGGTCTGGTTTTCCCTCCTCTCTGATGCACAGCCTCAGCTGCTGGCTGCAGAATCTAAAGAAACAAATGTCTAAGACAGGATGTGACTTAGAGAGCCCGAGATGCTGATCACAGCTCAGAGCGACCTCAGGATTACTAATGACAAAGCAAAGAGATACACCTTTCAGCATTTAAATAGCCTCCTCGCACAACAGTGACACTGGAGGTGCAAATCTAAATGGACCAAATAAATCAGAGGTTAGGGAGCAGCCAAGAATGACTCATAGTAGAGTAGAGTAATATGGATATCATACACTGTTCATAAAGAAGTAGAATAGAGTAGTATGGCTATCATACACTGTTCCTAAATAAGTAGAATAGAGTAGTATGGCTATCATACACTGTTCCTAAATAAGTAGAATAGAGTAGTATGGCTATCATACACTGTTCCTAAATAAGTAGAATAGAGTAGTATGGCTATCATACACTGTTCCTAAATAAGTAGAATAGAGTAGTATGGCTATCATACACTGTTCCTAAATAAGTAGAATAGAGTAGTATGGCTATCATACACTGTTCCTAAATAAGTAGAATAGAGTAGTATGGCTATCATACACTGTTCCTAAATAAGTAGAATAGAGTAGTATGGCTATCATACACTGTTCCTAAATAAGTAGAATAGAGTAGTATGGCTATCATACACTGTTCCTAAATAAGTAGAATAGAGTATTATGGCTATCATGCACCATTTATAAAGGAGTAGAGTAGAGTAGTATGGCTATCATCCACCATTCATAAAGGAGTAGAGTATCAATCAATTAAATGTATTTATAAAGCCCTTTTTACATCAGATGTCACAAAGTGCTGTACAGAAACCTAGCCTAAAACCACAAACAGCAAGCTACATGAGTATTATGGCTATCATCCACCATTCCTAAAATAGTAGAATAGAGTAGTATGTCTATCATCCACCATTCATAAAGGAGTACAGTAGAGTAGTATGGCTATCATCCACCATTCATACAGGAGTGCAGTAGAGTAGTATGGCTATCATGCGCCATTCATAAAGGAGTGCAGTAGAGTTGTGGCTATCATCCACCATTCCTAAAATAGTAGAATAGAGTAGTATGGCTATCATCCACCATTCATAAAGGAGTACAGTAGAGTAGTGGCTATCATCCACCATTCATACAGGAGTAGAGTAGTGGCTATCATCCACCATTCATAAAGGAGTAGAGTAGAGTAGTATGGCTATCATCCACCATTCATAAAGGAGTGCAGTAGAGTTGTGGCTATCATCCACCATTCATACAGGAGTACAGTAGAGTAGTATGGCTATCATCCACCATTCATACAGGAGTAGAGTAGTGGCTATCATCCACCATTCATACAGGAGTAGAGTAGTGGCTATCATCCACCATTCATACAGGAGTACAGTAGAGTAGTATGGCTATCATGCGCCATTCATAAAATAGTAGAATAGAGAAGTATGGCTATCATGCACCATTCATAAAAGAGTACAGTAGACTAGTATGGCTATCATCCACCATTCATAAAGGAATACAGTAGAGTAGTGGCTATCATCCACCATTCATAAAGGAATAGAGTAGAGTAGTGGATATCATCCACCATTCATACAGGAGTAGAGTAGAGTAGTGGCTATCATCCACCATTCATACAGGAGTACAGTAGAGTAGTGGCTATCACCCACCATTCATAAAGAGGTAGAGTTGAGGCTATCATCCACCGTTAATAAAGGAGTAGAGTTGTGGCTATCAACCACCGTTCATAAAGGAGTAGAGTTGTGGCTATCATCCACCATTCATAAAGGAATACAGTAGAGTAATATGGCTATCATCCACCATTCATAAAGGAATACAGTAGAGTAGTGGCTATCATCCACCATTCATAAAGGAATACAGTAGAGTAATATGGCTATCATCCACCGTTCATAAAGGAATACAGTAGAGTAGTATGGCTATCATCCACCATTCACAAAGGAGTAGAGTTGTGGCTATCATCCACCGTTCATAAAGGAATACAGTAGAGTAGTATGGCTATCATCCAACGTTCATAAAGGAATACAGTAGAGTAGTATGGCTATCATCCACCATTCATAAAGGAATACAGTAGAGTAGTGGCTATCATCCACCGTTCATAAAGGAATACAGTAGAGTAGTATGGCTATCATCCACCATTCATAAAGGAATACAGTAGAGTAGTTTGGCTATCATCCACCATTCATAAAGGAATACAGTAGAGAAGTATGGCTATCATCCACCGTTCATAAAGGAATACAGTAGAGTAGTATGGCTATCATCCACCATTCATAAAGGAATACAGTAGAGTAGTGGCTATCATCCACCGTTCATAAAGGAATACAGTAGAGTAGTATGGCTATCATCCACCATTCATAAAGGAATACAGTAGAGTAGTATGGCTATCATCCACCGTTCATAAAGGAATACAGTAGAGTAGTATGGCTATCATCCACCATTCATAAAGGAATACAGTAGAGTAGTGGCTATCATCCACCGTTCATAAAGGAATACAGTAGAGTAGTATGGCTATCAGCCACCGTTCATAAAGGAGTAGAGTTGTGGCTATCATCCACCGTTCATAAAGGAATACAGTAGAGTAGTATGGATATCATCCACCATTCATAAAGGAATACAGTAGAGTAGTTTGGCTATCATCCACCATTCATAAAATAGTAGAATAGAGTAACATCACCCCACTATCCACATCAACGAGACAGTAGTGGAGAAGTTGGAAAGTTTTAAGTTCCTCGGCATACACCTCACGGACAAACTGAAATCGTCCACCCAAACAGACAGCGTTGTTTAATAAACCCATGTCTGAGGACAACAAACCACACTTGTTTAATTGATCTGTTTAACCAAGTACTTTCTAAATTCAGCCAGTCACCGGGGAAGGCATTTTAAACATCCGGCATAACATAATGGGCGCTCCATCTGACAGCCAATCTGATTAGGCTGGTTGTAAGGGGAGCCATGTTTTGGGTCTCGGAATGTTTTGAAATATGGGCGAGTGGCACACAAGGTTTTATAAAAAGCGTTTTTTAATTGGTGTGTGATGACAGTGTTGGGGGTTGTTGAGCGGGACCCTCCCGTACAAATGCTTTAATGTGTCAATAAGCACTGGGGGATTCTTAAGGCGGGCCTGTCTGGGGAGCTTTTTCAGTTTGTTGGTGAGCTGTCATTCTGAATCAAGGGAGGAGATGTCCTCCATCGTGTCTCTGGTGGTTGGCCTGCATACAGAGGGCCCACAGTAACAGACAGGTTTATGGACAGTATCTGGCACTGGTGGAAAGGAAGAGAATGAGAGAGAGAGCAAATGAGAGGTAGCAAAAGGAGGTAGACAGAGATAAAGAACGAGAGTGGGAGAGAAGGAGAGAGAGAGAGAGAGAGAGAGAGAGAGAGAGAGAGAGAGAGAGAGAGAGAGAGAGAGAGAGAGAGAGAGAGAGAGAGAGAGAGACAGGGAGAGACATGGAGAGACAGGGAGGAGAGAGAGACAGTGATAGAGGGAGGAGAGAGAGAGAGAGCTAAAGAGAGAGAGAAAGGAGAGAAACCAAGAGAGAGAGAGAAGAGAGCTAGAGGGAGAGTGAGAAAAAGAGTACAGACCGAGGGGGACAGGGAGCGAGAAAGAGAGAGAGAGGGAGGGAGAGAAAGAGAGAGAGAGAGAGAGGTGACAGCTGAGGCGCTCCAGCTTGTGTCCGGAGGAGCCAGAGAGAGCCAGACCAGGCTTGGAGGGGAGCCAAGAGGAAGCCTGTGATAATGAGACTCATCCCCGACATCCAACTCCCGACTCCCTGTCAGCATCCCAAATGACACCCTATTAATAGTGCACTACTTTATGGGCCCTGATCAAAAGAAGTGCAATACAAAGGTAATAGGGCATCATTTGGGACGTGGACCTTGACTCACTGCCAAAGCCTCCCCCGACCAGCCAGTGGAGGAAGGGAGGTAGGGGAGGGAGAAAATTAACGGAGGGAGGCGAGCTTTAGGACAGGTCAGTCCTGTCCAGCCAATATCCAAACAGCTAGCAGGACAGCTCAGCAACAGCAAACAGTCCAGTGAGAGACTGCAATGCAGTAGTAGGTGACCCAATAATGTTTTCCTGGACAGCTGAAGAGAGGTTGGACCACTCCAGCGGCTCCTCGTCCAGCACTTTAACCACGAGCGCACTCCATTAATCAAGCACAATCATTTCACAAGAGTTGTGTCCCAAATGGAACCCTAGGGAATAGAGTGCCGTTTGGGAGGCAGACAGATTCACAGGCAGAATGATGATGATGATGTGAGGAGGCTAGCTGGTGTGCTGGTGTGTTCACGCTTCAAGGGGCAGGGAGGGTGACTTCACTTTCTCCTCACACACACACAGGAGGGCTGAAAGGGAAGAGGAGTAAAGTCGTTGTGGGTATTAAAGTTACACTCTTGCCACTGTGCCCCCCCCCCCCCCCCCCCCCCCAAGACTATTTCCAGCTCACGCTGCGAAGTGCCTCAAAATCAGTGGAACAGGGTTAAGCTCACCAAGGCTTTGTCCCAAATGGCACCATATTCCGTACATAGCACACTACTTTGGATGGGCCCTGGTCAAATGTAATGTGCTATATAGGGAATAGGGAGCTATTTGGGACACACTCCAACAAAGAAGGACGTTCTACATGAAGTGGAATTCAGAGGAGAGAGAAGCAAATGGATGTGGAGAACATTGTTGCCTACATGCGTTTGAGCCTCCTGAATGAAACAAGTCTATTCCTCTGAGGATAGGATGTGACATCTTAACTGGCAGTGTTAAACAGTGTCTAAAACCACATTCACATTTTGTGAGGATCTGGGTAGCTTTTGTGCTGAGAGTAGAGTTTCATTGATGAATGGATGGAGATGGATCTCGATCTCTCTCTCACACTTTGAGGAACATACATACTTGTTTCCTTAAAATTGGACAAAATTATTATTATTGTGAATATAAAGGTTTGACATTCAGTTTCATTATAAAAAAAATTCAAAAGTACTTAAAAAAATATATTTATAATCACTCAAAATGTGTACAGGAGGGTCAAAAATTCTGTAAAAAATAATATTTCCCTGCTACTAGTACACTACATAGAAAACAGGGTTCCATTTAATTTGGGTCTCACCTTCAGACCTAGGACCGAGGGGAGAAAGAGAAGAGGATTGTTTACAAGCATGTGCAGAGGGATTTCACAGGGAGGGAAAAAAATGAAAATATTTGTAGCTTCGCCGGGTCAATATTGTAGCTTCGCCGGGTCAATATTGTAGCTTCGCCGGGTCAATATTGTAGCTTCGCCGGGTCAGTATTGTAGCTTCGCCGGGTCAGTATTGTAGCTTCGCCGGGTCAATATTGTAGCTTCGCCGGGTCAATATTGTAGCTTCGCCGGGTCAATATTGTAGCTTCGCCGGGTCAATATTGTAGCTTCGCCGGGTCAATATTGTAGCTTCCCGGGTCAGTATTGTAGCTTCGCCGGGTCAATATTGTAGCTTCGCCGGGTCAATATTGTAGCTTCGCCGGGTCAATATTGTAGCTTCGCCGGGTCAATATTGTAGCTTCGCCGGGTCAATATTGTAGCTTCGCCGGGTCAATATTTGTAGCTTCGCCGGGTCAATATTTGTAGCTTCGCCGGGTCAATATTGTAGCTTCGCCGGGTCAATATTGTAGCTTCGCCGGGTCAATATTGTAGCTTCGCCGGGTCAATATTGTAGCTTCGCCGGGTCAATATTTGTAGCTTCGCCGGGTCAATATTTGTAGCTTCGCCGGGTCAATATTTGTAGCTTCGCCGGGTCAATATTGTAGCTTCGCCGGGTCAATATTGTAGCTTCGCCGGGTCAATATTGTAGCTTCGCCGGGTCAATATTGTAGCTTCGCCGGGTCAATATTGTAGCTTCGCCGGGTCAATATTGTAGCTTCGCCGGGTCAATATTGTAGCTTCACCGGGTCAATATTGTAGCTTCGCCGGGTCAATATTGAACTTGGAGAGAGGCGTAAACATCAATCCATCTGGATTTGTAAAACTGAATATAACGACATGCTGAGCATCGAAGACCACACAGACTGCATTACTACATACTACCTACAAGGTGTTGTTTAACATACAAACCATCCCTGTAGTGTTATTATGAAACCTTCAACTTTAAATTCACAAATACAAGAGAACCTGAGCTCTAAAACCAAACGGCGTTTCCACACAGGCAGAGGCAATACAAGCTGACCTCTAACCCCCAGAGGCAGATACACCTCACTGCTGCCACTCGAGCACCAGGTACTTCAGCATCTCAAAGACCGGCCCTTCAGGTTTAGAGTACATTATCTAGCACCATCATCAGAAGAGAGATGGAAGAAGCCTCAGGCGCTGGGCTACGAACTGCTTGCCGTCCAGCGTGGCAGTCCATCGCCATTTCTTTCTGTGTGGCAGTCCATCGCCATTTCTTTCTGCGTGGCAGTCCATCGTCATTTCTATTAAAAATACACTTAAATTTTTTTCTCCTCTGTTTCTCTTCTCCTCCATTGTCCAACGGTCTCATGCATATTGCATGTGCTTACGTCCCTTGCTGCAATAAACAGCCTGAGCTTCCGCCAGGCACAATAGACGGTCGTAATAATGTCCAGAGAGCAACATCCGAGTACATCAAACGACTGTGAATAAATGCTCCCTGTCCATCAATGGCTGCAGGTTCATTGACATTCACCCTGGGCCAGACAATGGAGAAGGAAAACATGTTAATTTTGCCACACAGAGAGCTTGAGGAGGCAACAACAGCGTGTTTAGAGAGCCAACAACCATGTGTCAGTCAGGTACAATAACAATGCGAAACGCACCCGATGTCATATCAGTGAAACTATTCCCACTCAGCATGAGGATCTGTATTGACGGTAGGCTAGCAACGCTGTATACAATTTGTTTGGAGAGTCAATAATGTGAGTGTGGGTGGTAAAGGAGGTGAAGGGCTCACACCGGATTTATCTCCGCATTTGCATTTAATTATATCAAATGGGAACTAAAGGTGTTGGCATGTCAGTATATCAAGCACCCATGATTCCACAGTCAGGCTCGCCTTTGAGTCTTTTATTTTACAACATGAACATTTCAGTTTTATAACCTGATTATAATGATAAGGAACAGCTGGTGTACAAGAAAACATGTTGATGTAGTAAAATAAAAAAAAGACTCACACAGGAACAGAAATGTAAACCAAACCCTCCTCGTACTAAGCATCGCTTTCCATCAATACCGCTGAAGCTGCCAAGAAGGCCAAAGCAATTCTCCCCTACGGTCCCAGTCCAGTCTCATGTAAACAGTGTGCTTAAATGGCAGGAACTATTAAACTTCACCTTCCTCGCTGTCTTTGTTCTCGGAGCATCATGGGAACTTTCTCACAAAGCCCTGACCGAAATAGGAAGGGCAACAATCTGATCTGAACGTGCAAACAGCAACGTGCCGTGCTCACAGAGAAACAGAGACCTTCCACAAATCAGAGAGAGAGAGAAGAGAAAGTGTTCTCATGAGTTTGTTGATGTTTTTCTGGGTTTCAAGTTGGCCTGAAATAGCGTGAGCTTTGCGCGGCGGCGGCAGTAAGTTGCTGACAGATTCACTCCACTGTCCCTCCCACATGTTGTAATTCCACTGAGCTCTTTGAATCGCCTCCCGCTCTGATTTTCACGCAAAAGCCAAATGGTGAAAAAAGCGTGCAGAGCCTAAAGAGTCGGTTTTGGTCTTAAGAGTCGACCACACTGAAACCTGAGAGGACAAAGGAAACAAGCCAGCCATGAAGTCAATCCTTCAGAGTGGTTGGCGTGGAAACAACCAATTAGAGAGACAAAGCCCCATCATCACTTTCTCCGTCTCCAGAATGTGGACGGACATCATTGAGGAGAAAGCCGACGGGCAGGTGACGAGACATGGCTCCTTTCTGGCGCCGAACCACCACCTTTGGGTAGAACTTGTACTGTTCACCCATGTCAGTCACCTCACAATGAGTCCGAAACTAGAATGAAATTGAAAACAATCATGTCGAAATAAAACAATATTTCTGCTGTAAACTGAACCGCCCTTCTGACATCACAGTGGAGCTGTTGACATTCAGTGGACTGTTGGTGATGATCCAGAAAAGAGGTTGTTCCATAAACTACAGACAAAGCTGACCTACTTCAGACTGTATAAAACCCAAGAGGTGCTCCTGCATCGCCTGCCAAAATAACCCACCGCAACATGACCCATATGCAAAAAAATAAAAAGAGACAGTACGATGAACAATGCAGGTTGAATTACTCTGCGCTGAAGAGGCCGGGCAAGCACCACAGCTATCCTTGACAGGAAGCAGGAAGCCACATAAACCAACAAGCGACGACAGACTAGCAGACATGATGAATGGATATCCATATGCCGCAGCCCAGAGACTCTTCACAAGCTGCCTATAGGAACTTTAAACAGAATTCCTGGGAACACCGTTGGCATACGCTATATAGGATGCCGGAGCTGATCATTTCAATGCCATCAAGTATGAAGAAGAAGAAAACAGTGCCCCACGATGGATCCCGTCAACGAGGTTGGAGGAAAAATAGCACCCTACAGCCAGAGGCTATTCAAAAAGGTAAAAAACATATTAGCTGATGTCTTAGCTCTGGCTCCTACAACTGGAGTCTTTGTCCAACCACTTTCCCATTTCCAACAGACCCTGGGAGCAGGGAGTCCAAGGCTTGGATGTCCAACGATCAATGGGAATTCCAACCGGTTAATTCGATGTCAGGCCTAGCAGTCACAGGTTGTCGTTGCAATTGTTCGTTTGGATTAGAGGCACCGAGGTGGACGTCCATTGGGATACTGCTGGGGTTTATGGGAATTTATTCACACTTCCTTCCCCCACAATCCCCCTGGCCTGCAGTCCAGACAATAGGCCAATCTGTGATGGGGTTCTGTGCAAGCCCGAGCCAATTATCTGGCAAGAAGAGACTGATTAATCACACTTCGATCGTGGAGTGGCTCATGGTGCAGGTGTCCTCCGTATTTCATCAAGTCCAGTTTTGGGAACTTGGGAATTCATTTTTCCGTAGATGATAGCAAGCTGTCCAGGCTCTGAGGCAGCAAAGCAGTCCCAAACTATGATGCTCCCTCCACCATACTTTACAGCGGGGTTAAGGTGGATGTTTGTGTGCTGTGCATTTTTTTTATCCACAAAGTGTTGTGTGTTCCTTCCAAACAACTCAACTGTTTCATCTGTCCACAGAATATTTTGCCAGTAGAGCTGTGGAACATCCAGGTGCTCTTTTGCGAACTTCAGACATGCAGCAATGTTTTTTTTTGGACAGCAATGGGTTCTTCCGTGTTGTCCTCCCATGAACACCATTCTTGTTTAGTGTTTTGCGTGTCGTAGACTTGTCAACGGACATGTTAGCATGTTCCAGAGATTTCCGTAAGTCTTTAGCTGACACTCTAGGATTCTTCTTAACCTCATTGAGCATTCTGCGCTGTGCTCTTGCAGTCATCTTTGCAGGATGGTCACTCCTAGGGAGCAACAGTGCTGAACTGTTTATAGACAATCTCCATTTATAGACAATTTGTCTTACCGTGGACTGATGAACATCGAGGCTTTTAGAGATAGTTTTGTAACCCTTTCCAATTCTTAATCTTAGGTCTTCTGAGATCTCTTTTGTTTGAGGCATGGTTCACATCAGGCAATGATTCTTGTGAATAGCAAACTCAAATTCTGCGATTGTTTTTTTTATAGGGCAGGGCATCTCTAACCAATATCTCCAATCTCGTTTCATTGATTGGACTCCAGGTTAGCTGACACCTGACTCAAATTAGCATTTGGAGAAGTCATTAGCCTCAGGGTTCACATACTTTTCCCAACTTACACTGTGTGAATGCTTAAAAGATGTATTCAATATAGACAAGAAAACTACAGTAAGTTGTGTGTTATTAGTTTAAGCACACTGTGTTTGTCCATTGTTGTGACTTAGATCAAGATCAGACCAAATATTATGACAAAAGTATGAAGAAATCCAGGTAATTCTAAAGGGTTCAGACACTTGGCCACTGTACTTCTCTGTGACGTCACAGAGCAGGTTTAGAAGTAAGAAAAAAAGTGCTTCTCAAAACCTGCATCGAGTTTCTAGACATATTTTGTTGCTCCCCACGTCAACGTGAATCTCAGTGTTTGAAAATCACCTTTTTTTTAATGTTACATTTTTGGTGATGTTTATAGAAAACCTAGAAATGCTCCGTTTTCACATACAGGATGTAAACACTGGTGTTGTGCTAGAAATAATTAAGTTGAAAAGTGGTGGAATTGCCCTGTAAGAGAAATAGACACATTGCCATGGAAACAGTGTTTTAAAACCAGAGCATCACCCCATAGTAACATACTGCCCTCCTTGTATTGCTCTGGACCTCACAGGTGGGGTCATAGTGGCTGTTTCTCTTCAACTCCTCCTCCTGACCACCACAGGGTGGTTTCTTAAACTGATGACAACGGTGTTGGAATCCTCTTCTCCACAACAGGAGAGAATAAGAACATCTTCTACGGGTGGAACATTGAAAAAACAATGCAATGCTTCGTCTGTCCGTCTAGCCATTGTCCTAAAGCCTGAACACACACAGTGAAAAATCACATGCGGGAGCCATTACTGCATCTTTCATCAATCCAGGCTGCCCCCGTGCCCCTCCTTCTCCAGCCCCCTGTCTCTGTTTGCTTTCCTTGGAGGTCGCCTAAGGACCCCAATTCAACGGAGTTCCCCGCCATGACACCATACGAATATCCAGACTCTGTACAGCTTCCCTTCTCATGTGTCCTGCAGCATGTAATTACCTCCTAGAACACTGATCGCAGCCATGGAGGCAACGTGAACATGAAGATTATTCAAATGAGAGAAAACAGTGAATGGTTTGCCATACAAATCTGAGTCCTACAAAAGCGTTTAACATGAATTAATTGCTGGATAAACAGTGTGGTAATTTGTTGCGTCTGAATCACTGACAAAGGCCTCACTAAGCTCAAACACACTGCTAAATAATGCCATGCTGAGTCATATTCTTCAGTGTGTTTTCAGCAATGTTGAAACAAAACGCAGAGGCTTTGAAACCAGCCCTGATGTAAGTGTCACTGTCAAAACAGCTCAGGGCTTGTTGCAGGAAATGAAACCTTGACACACACTGGGGTACAACACATTTCCGAGGACGTGCGCTGCGATCAGAAACAGCGTTGTGGTGAACACGAACCTCTGACTCCGTAAACAGAGCATGACCGATCCCGTAAGTCAGCAAAGAAGAAAAATGACATTCACACCAAGCGTCATCATATAGGACATGATGCCTACATCAGGGAGGAGAGCACTGAAAGACAGACGCGCGAGCGGTCGAACAAATCCGTTTACATCCCACCTCATACAATATGGAACAGGCAATCATCTCTGTGACAATTTCACCATGTGTTTTTAGGTACACAGAGGGAGAACATTAGATGTGCATTAGCCAGCAGGCCGGCTGAGAGCGCGACCACATGCACATGGATTGGGCCTGCCTGTGCACATAAAAACAGAGTGTCTGGGCCTGTGGACATTACAGAGGCAAACCGTCTCCTCCGTGCAGACTGTCTGCTGGTTGGTGAAATGTAGGTTCACTGAGAACAGACTCTATTAAGGTGCAGAGTATCTTCAACCGTATAATTATGGCGTTTTGGTATGATTTCACATTTTTAAATGTCATATTTTGTATTACTAATTGATTAATTGTTTCACATATTCAAATATCAATTTCATGTTTATTCCAAATAAATGTGAAACAATGACTCTGCTGCAATCCTAGATTGAGTCGTCTTTAGAATCATGTGCTGCAGCCTCACTCTCACTTGTAGGAAGGAACTGCAGGCAACAACATGTGTCTTGTGAAATCAACCACTATGAACAAATCTGTCAAAGACCCCAAAATGCACTTCATCTTGTATTTAGGCCTCCTTGCCAAAGTCTGAAAGTAAATCGGATGGCTGGGGTAGTTTGCATCAAGTCCCCCATTCACAAGAAGATGAGATCATACAGGCTCATACAGCCGTCCCCACAGTGCAAGGAGAATACTGCACATCATTACACTGTGTTCCACCCATAGTGGTCCTCCTCACCTGCCTGCCCTAATCCCCTCCACTCAGAGAGAATCTCACTGGTGAGCGGCCATGTTCCTTTAAGATAACTCCTCCTGTGGTGAGACAGCAGCTCCATAGCCACATGACAAGTGGCCAGGCATCGGAAGTGAGCGGTTGGTGATTCCATTCGAGTTGCTGCCTCTTATCAACCCCAGGCCCTGCAGATGATCATGACACCCCTCCCCACGACAGTCCAAAATCATCCCCCTCTAGCCCCATCTCTCTCCCCCTCTAGCCCCATCGCTCTCCCCCTCTAGCCCCATCGCTCTCCCCCTCCAGCCCCATCGCTCACCCGCTCCAGCCCCATCTCTCTCCCCCTCTTAGCCCCATCTCTCTCCCCCTTTTAGCCCCATCTCTCTCCCCCTTTTAGCCCCATCTCTCTCCCCCTTTTAGCCCCATCTCTCTCCCCCTATTAGCCCCATCTCTCTCCCCCTATTAGCCCCATCTCTCTCCCCTTTTAGCCCCATCTCTCTCCCCTTTTAGCCCCATCTCTCCCCCTCTTAGCCCCATCTCTCTCTCCCCCTTTTAGCCCCATCTCTCTCTCCCCCTTTTAGCGCCACCGCTCTCCCCGCCTCCAGCGCCACCGCTCTCCCCGCCTCCAGCGCCACCGCTCTCCCCGCCTCCAGCGCCACCGCTCTCCCCGCCTCCAGCGCCACCGCTCTCCCCGCCTCCAGCGCCACCGCTCTCCCCGCCTCCAGCGCCACCGCTCTCCCCGCCTCTAGCGCCACCGCTCTCCCCGCCTCTAGCGCCACCGCTCTCCCCGCCTCTAGCGCCACCGCTCTCCCCGCCTCTAGCGCCACCGCTCTCCCCGCCTCTAGCGCCATTGCTCTCCCCGCCTCTCCCCGCCTCTAGTGCCATTGCTCTCCCCGCCTCTCCCTGCCTCTAGCGCCATTGCTCTCCCCGCCTCTAGCGCCACCACTCTCCCCGCCTCTAGCGCCATTGCTCTCCCCGCCTCTAGCGCCATCGCTCTCCTTCTCAAGCCCCCATCTCTCCCCCACTAGTCAAATCACACAGCCACGGTAGGAGAACTGTCAGCTCTGTTCTTTGTGACACCCCTGTGCTGACACAGGGGAAATGGGGAATTCGCTCTCCCCGCCTCTAGCGCCATTGCTCTCCCCGCCTCTCCCCGCCTCTAGTGCCATTGCTCTCCCCGCCTCTCCCTGCCTCTAGCGCCACCGCTCTCCCCGCCTCTAGCGCCACCGCTCTCCCCGCCTCTAGCGCCATTGCTCTCCCCGCCTCTCCCCGCCTCTAGTGCCACCGCTCTCCCCGCCTCCAGCGCCACCGCTCTCCCCGCCTCCAGCGCCACCGCTCTCCCCGCCTCCAGCGCCACCGCTCTCCCCGCCTCCAGCGCCACCGCTCTCCCCGCCTCCAGCGCCACCGCTCTCCCCGCCTCCAGCGCCACCGCTCTCCCCGCCTCTAGCGCCACCGCTCTCCCCGCCTCTAGCGCCACCGCTCTCCCCGCCTCTAGCGCCACCGCTCTCCCCGCCTCTAGCGCCATTGCTCTCCCCGCCTCTCCCCGCCTCTAGTGCCATTGCTCTCCCCGCCTCTCCCTGCCTCTAGCGCCATTGCTCTCCCCGCCTCTAGCGCCACCACTCTCCCCGCCTCTAGCGCCATTGCTCTCCCCGCCTCTAGCGCCATCGCTCTCCTTCTCAAGCCCCCATCTCTCCCCCACTAGTCAAATCACACAGCCACGGTAGGAGAACTGTCAGCTCTGTTCTTTGTGACACCCCTGTGCTGACACAGGGGAAATGGGGAATTCATCCTGCTTGATCTCCAGCGAAGGTGTCCACCCACTCAACCCCCAGGGAGACGATAATCCTCAAAAGGTGAGAGGTATGTGCTGAGAGACGCCTGTCAGAATGGTGGAGTGAGCAGAAATAGAACTGGTGAGTTCCATAGTACTACTCAGGGGGGCTGATCCGCTAGCATATCGAAGGCTGGGTTACAACTGTGAGGGCCATGTATCAGAGCAAACAAAATGACCTAACTTGGGCACACGCAAACTCTCTCTCTCTCTCACACACACACACACACAGACAGACAGATAGAAAGGGTGACTTCACCTCCCCTGCCTCATTAACTGAGCCTTACACGGATGCGGGAGACATGCATGTGCCGCGTCTCAGTGGACCATATCTGCTTCGTCACTGCTGCCCCTCTCGCTCTGCTGACCTTCCACTGTCTGCTGCCCCTCTTGCTCTGCTGACCTTCCACTGTCTGCTGCCCCTCTCGCTCTGCTGACCTTCCACTGTCTGCTGCCCCTCTCACTCTGCTGACCTTCCACTGTCTGCTGCCCCTCTCGCTCTGCTGACCTTCCACTGTCTGCTGCCCCTCTCGCTCTGCTGACCTTCCACTGTCTGCTGCCCCTCTTGCTCTGCTGACCTTCCACTGTCTGCTGCCCCTCTCGCTCTGCTGACCTTCCACTGTCTGCTGCCCCTCTCGCTCTGCTGACCTTCCACTGTCTGCTGCCCCTCTCGCTCTGCTGACCTTCCACTGTCTGCTGCCCCTCTCACTCTGCTGACCTTCCACTGTCTGCTGCCCCTCTCACTCTGCTGACCTTCCACTGTCTGCTGCCCCTCTCACTCTGCTGACCTTCCACTGTCTGCTGGGGGTTTACTGAATATGGCTCTCAAAGCGCCCATAAAAACTGTCAGACTGATGGCATCCAGGTCTTAGAGCTGCAGCAGTTCCTCCCGATAGGGGGGGATGTATCGATCCAGTGGGCTGGGGGAGCCAAAGAAGGAGGGCCAGCCTTTCCTATCATGCTCCATGGAGAAGATCAGGGCTGAAGCTCTGGCCAGTGAGATGGAAAGACAACACATTGGGCAGCTGAAGGCAAGAGAGGTAGATCAGGGAGAAAAAGGGGAGGGGGTGAGGGGGTGGATGCAAAACATATGTCTTCCTACTCTTGTACCACGTGTGAAAACGTTCGATTAGTAGTCCATTTCAGCCAGTCAGGGTCCTGTCGCTATGCGCCATACCTGGGCGGTAACAAAGATTGAGGGCGAGAGGAGTCTGACCAGCAATACCACTGAGGGACTCAGAGGTGAAGTTACCCCTGGGTACAGATCTAGGATCAGCTTCCCCTCCCCCTATCCTAACTTTACCATTAGAATATGCTAAACTGACCCACGATCAATATGTAGGCCAAAACGTCACCTACTCCAGCAATACCACAGACGGCCTCGGGGTCGTAAACCATCATTAGGTGGTAGAAGGGTGACCTCGCCCACGTCCGTTCCACCAGTGCAACAAAAAAAAGGACTGAAAAATCCTCCTCCTCTGGAGACTGGTGTGGGGTGGTGGATTAATGCCCTGCGGAGTCACCAATCCCAGGGGACTTTGGCCCGGGGAGGGGTGTGAAGAGAGGAATCATTCAACAGCGTCATGATATGGAGAGGCATCAACTCAGCGAAGGTGGCAAACAAGCCGAACAATGGGACATGGCACCAAGCACAACACCAGGGTTTGTTATTCCTAATACTCAGAATTCAAGTCAATTGTGATATGCTGATAAACTTTATAAAACAGGCAATGGAGGACAGAGAGGGAGAATAAACTATACCGTAAATATTCTGTATACACTATACAGGAATAAAATGAGAACAAATGAAATGGGTATGGATATATACTGTGGGAATATGTCTGAGCAAGTATGATGTCATTAATGTCTGAGTCGGTGTTATTCATATTTTTTCTTTAGGTTGGACATTAAGTCTCAGACAACGTCATGTCTAGTTTAGTGGATCCATGTCTGTGAAATGTTCAGTTGTCTATCGTCCCAGACAACGTCATGTCTAGTTTAGTGGATTCTTGTCTGTGAAATGTTCAGTTGTCTATCGTCCCAGACAACGTCATGTCTAGTTTAGTGGATTCTTGTCTGTGAAATGTTCAGTTGTCTATCGTCCCAGACAACGTCATGTCTAGTTTAGTGGATTCTTGTCTGTGAAATGTTCAGTTGTCTATCGTCCCAGACAACGTCATGTCTAGTTTAGTGGATTCTTGTCTGTGAAATGTTCAGTTGTCTATCGTCCCAGACAACGTCATGTCTAGTTTAGTGGATTCTTGTCTGTGAAATATTCAGTTGTCTATCGTCCCAGACAACGTCATGTCTAGTTTAGTGGATTCTTGTCTGTGAAATATTCAGTTGTCTATCGTCCCAGACAACGTCATGTCTAGTTTAGTGGATCCATGTCTGTGAAATGTTCAGTTGTCTATCGTCCCAGACAACGTCATGTCTAGTTTAGTGGATTCTTGTCTGTGAAATGTTCAGTTGTCTATCGTCCCAGACAACGTCATGTCTAGTTTAGTGGATCCATGTCTGTGAAATGTTCAGTTGTCTATCGTCCCAGACAACGTCATGTCTAGTTTAGTGGATTCTTGTCTGTGAAATATTCAGTTGTCTATCGTCCCAGACAACGTCATGTCTAGTTTAGTGGATCCATGTCTGTGAAATGTTCAGTTGTCTATCGTCCCAGACAACGTCATGTCTAGTTTAGTGGATTCTTGTCTGTGAAATATTCAGTTGTCTATCGTCTAAAAAACAAAATCTTACAACCAAAAAATGTACTCTAAGGCAATGTGACGGCTGCATCTATGGGATCAATATCATGCCAAATGTATTGTGAACACATTTTGTATTAGTGTATCATGATCTGTACAGATAAATACCAATCCATAAATGTAAATCCCTTTCCATAAATGTAAATCCCTTTCCACAAATGTAAATCACTTTCCACAAATGAAAATCACTTTCCACAAATGAAAATCACTTTCCACAAATGTAAATCACTTTCCACAAATGAAAATCACTTTCCACAAATGTAAATCACTTTCCACAAATGTAAATCACTTTCCACAAATGTAAATCACTTTCCACAAACAAACACCTTTTGATTTGTAATTGTAAATCGATATATAGCATAAGAATTTATAACTGCAGAGACGCAGGTCATTTCCAAGGGCCTTAAGTAAAGTGACTGCCGTAAAGATTTGCACATAGGAGAGATATGCACAAACATGACAGATATGGCAAACCTGCAACTCCATATTTGGACATGCTTAGGTCACCTGACTTTTGGCAGGGATTTGACCACAAGAAAAATACAAAACGTTCTCACGTGGAACCAACTTCATTATTTTATTTTCATTTATATTGCTGTAATCTGAAGATAGTTAACACTAGGAGAATGAGAGTGAGTTCCATTGTTACAATCCGTGTCTGTGTCCCACATGACACCCTATTCCCTGTGTAGTGCACTACTTTAGCCAGGGCCTATAGGGATCATTTGGGACGCAGCCCTAATAGTCCTATGATAATTCCCTGCTGTTGGGTATACCGGGAACAACCTGAGCAACGATGCCATATGTTGACCCACGCTGGCACGGCACCAGTCTGAAGAACAGGTATCAGAGAGAGACGGGGTTGAACACTGTTGGTCACAGGGCCCGATAACAATGACCAATGTAGCCCAGGCCCACTGGGCTGGAGATGGACTTGCTGAGTTTACTGAACAGCGAAGGGTTCTGACTGCATTTCATCATCAAAATGTCCAGATATTGTGACAAGTGTCCAATAGTCCTCGTGAACCAGGAAGGGACTTCATTATTTTGTCTCTCTCTGTCCTATAGCTTCCAGACAGGAGAATGAGTGCTTGTGTCATTCAGAGACAGCCAATGTGTCCACAGATGATGTTGAGTGTCACATCGTAAAGTCTACACTGGGCCTTCCTTTTTATTTCACTTCACAAAACAGTGAACTACCATCTCAGATGAATCTACTTGAAACTTCACAGGCTGCAATTCCTCACTGGCACTTGTTAAAACAAAGCTCAACCGCTCACTCTTATCACAGTATCTTCAATTGACTTCCTCTTCAAACACAAACAAAACTACACTGACATTTGGAAAGAGAAGTGTTTTGGGTTTCAAATCTTATCTGTGTTGTTTGTTTCTGGGTTGTTTGTTTAGAGGAATCCAATCTCTGGATATGTCCCAAATGGCACCCTATTCACTATATAGTGCACTTATTTTGACCAGAGCCCCATGGTAGTCCACTACATAGGGAATAGGGTGTCATTTGGGACGCAGTCCTCAATCAGTGTTTGCTGCAGACAGTCACCAGCCTGGCTATACAGGCTGAGCTCCTGATGGAGACAAAATCCCAGCGCAGCCAATTGATTCACGGAGCAAAAATGTCAAACAGAACATGGCTGTAGCAAGGATCATCAACTAGATTTAGCCGCATGACGATTTTCTCCTTCAGCGGATTGTCAGGGGGACGGAATATAATTACAGATCATTTGCAGACTGCAAATTAACCTCAAGAAGCCCAAACAGATGTTCAAACCTTGCTTTACGATGACATAATACTGTATCTCTCTATTCTGAGTGGGAATACTTTGGAACAGATTTCCAAAATCAATTGGATTCACTGTTTCTTCTGGTGGTTTGAAAGTCTTTTATGTCCAAGTCTTTTTTTTCACAGGGCAAATCAAATTGGGCCACCAGTTGGGGAACCCTGGGCTATAGGCTGGATAAGTCTTAGCGGTCGTATTACATTACTAGAGGGGTTATGTCCTAAACCCTAATGTGCTGAAAATGGCAGTAATCCAAAACCAGTCTAATTTGAATGAATGGCGGTAGAGGCATAGGTGATTCATTTCCTGCTTTTACTGATGCAGGAAAAGAAAAGTAAAGCATGGGATGCATTAGAAAGTGTGTAATGGAATTATAAATCAACCTCAAATATTTGTATATATACACTGAACAAAAAATATAAAACGCAACGTGTTGGTCCCATGTTTCATGAGCTGAAATAAAAGATTCCAGAAATGCTCCACAAACAAAAAGCTTATTTCTCTAAAATGTTGTGCAGAAGTTTGTTTACTTCCTGTTAGTGAGCATTGTCCTTTGCCAAAATAATCCAGCCATTTGACAGGTGTGTCATATCAATAAGCTTATTAAACAGAATGATCATTACACAGTTGCACCTTGTGCTGGGGACAGTAAAAAGCCACTCTAAAATGTGTAGTTGTTGTCACACAACACAATGCCACAGATGTCTCAAGTTTTGAGGGAGCGTGCAATTGGCATGCCGACCGCACAAATGTCCAACAGAGCTATTGCCAGAGAATTTAATGTTAATTTTGCTGCCATAAGCCGCCTCCTGTGTTGTTTTAGAGAATTTGTCTGTACATCCAACCGGCCTCACAACCGCAGTCCACGTGTAACCACGCTACACCAGGACCTCCAAACTCTGGGGATCGTCTGAGACCAGCCACCAGGACAGCTAATGAAACTGAGGAGTATTTATGTCTGTAATAAAGCCCTTTTGTGGGGAAGAACTTATTCTGATTGGCTGGGCCTGGCTCTCAAGTGGCTGGGCCTATGTCCTCCCAGGCCCACCCATGGCTGCACCCCTGCCCAGATATGTGAAGTCCATAGAATAGGGCTTAACAAATTAATTTCAATTGACTGATTTACATATATGAACTGTAACTCAGTAAAACTGTTGAATTTGCTGCATTTATATTTTTGTTCAGTCCAAATATATACTGTATACTGTTTCTACAGGTTTTATACCAGTGTTCCGTAAAATGTACAGTTGAAGTCGGAATTTTACATACACTTAGGTTGGAGTCATTAAAACTCATTTTTTAACCACTCCACAAATTTCTTGTTAACAAACTATAGTTTTGGCAAGTCGGTTAGGACATCTACTTTGTGCATGACAAGTCATTTTTCCAACAATTGCTTACAGACCGATAATTCACTGTATCACAATTCCAGTGGGTCAGAGGTTTACATACACTAAGTTGACTGTGCCTTTAAACAGCTTGAAAAATGATGTCATGGCTTTAGAAGCTTCTGATTGACTTCATTTGAGTTCATTTGAGCCTCTGCTTGACATCATGGGGAAATCAAAAGAAATCAGCCAAGACCTCAGAAAAAAAATTGTAGACCTCCACAAGTCTGGTTCATCCTTGGGAGCAATTTCCACATGTCTGAAGGTACCACGTTCATCTGTACAAACAATAGTATGCAAGTATAAACACTATGGGACCACACATCCGTCATACCGCTCAGGAAGGAGATGCGTTCTGAGATGAACATACTTTGGTGCGAAAAGTTAAAATAAATCCCAGAACAACAGCAAAGGACCTTGTGAAGATGCTGGAGGAAACAGGTACAAAAGTATCTATATCCACAGTAAAACGAGTCCTATATCGTACTTTTTGGAGAAATGTTCTCTGGTCTGATGAAACAAAAATAGAACTGTTTAGCATAATGACCATCGTTATGTTTGGAGGAAAAGGGGTGAGGCTTGCAAGCTGAAGAACACCATCCCAACCGTGAAGCACGGGGTGGCAGCATCATGTTGGGGAGGTGCTTTACTGCAGGAGGGACTGGAGCACTTCAAAATAGAGGGTATCATGAGGATGGAAAATGATGTGGATATATTGAAGCAACATCTCAAGACATCAGTCAGGAAGTTAAAACTTGGTCGCAAATGGGTCTTCCAAATGGACAATGACCCCAAGCATACTTCCAAAGTTGTGGCAAAATGGCTTAAGAACAACAAAGTCATGGTATTGGAGTGGCCCTCACAAAGCCCTGACCTCAATCCTTTAGACCATTTGTGGGCAGAACTGAAAAAGCGTGTGCGAGAAAGGAGGCCTACAAACCTGACTCAGTTACACCAGCTCTGTCAGGAGGAATAAGCCAAAATTAACCCAACTTGTTGTGGGAAGCTTGTGGAAGGCTACCCAAAACGTTTGACCCAAGTTAAACAATTTAAAGGCAATGCTACCAAATACTAATTGAGTGTATGTCAACTTCTGACCCACTGGGAATGTGATTAAAGAAATAAAAGCTGAAATAAAATCATTCTCTCTACTATTATTCTGACATTTTGCATTCTTAAAATAAAGTGGTGATTCTAACTGACCTAAGACAGGGAATTTTTACTCTGATTAAATGTCAGAAATTGTGAAAAACTGAGTTTAAATGTATTTGGCTAAGGTGTATGTAAACTTCCGACTTCAACTGTATGTAAACAAAGCAGAAATGTCTTAATGTTTGTTTTCTTGGAAAGATGTGAGTTCTATTATAAGATACAATATCAGTGCTTCTTGCATTTACAACTTGTTTAAGTCCTATCATCAGCCAGTGTCAGGCTGTGGGTTGACTGCATTGTTTGAATGGAATGTTAGCATATTGTCAGTTAAATTAATGGAATCATTCTTCTAAATCTGGCTGGCTAGCTAGCTAACAAACATACAGTGCAGATAAATTAATTCACATTCATTTTTTAAAACAATATATTTTTTACAGCACTGGCAATGGTTGACCAACTCCCTGACCAACATGGCTGACCTTATTCACATTATAAGAAGGTTCATCATGACCATTCTAGTATTCTAATTCCTAAATTCTATGGAACAGGACTCTCCCTCCCCTGCTCTCACCCTCCACCCCTCCCTTCCCTGCTCTCACCCTCCACCCCCTCCCTTCCCTGCTCTCACCCTCCCTCCCCTACTCTCACCCTCCCTCCCCTACTCTCATCCTCCATCTCCCTCCCCTGCTCTCACCCTCCACCCCCCTCCCTCCCCTGCTCTCACCCTCCACCCCCCTCCCTCTATCCCCTGCTTTACACTTACACCCTCAACCTCCCTCCCCTGCTCTCACCCTCCACCTTCCTCCCCTACTCTCACCCTCCACCTCCCTCCCCTGCTCTCCCCCTCCCTCCCTCTCCTGCTACCACCTTCCACCTCTCTCCCTCTCCTGCTCTCCCCCTCCACCAACCTCCACCTCCTGCTCTCCCCCTCTACCTCCATCCCTCTCCTGCTCCCACCCTCCACCTCCCTCCCTCTCCTGCTCCCACCCTCCACCTCCCTCCCTCTCCTGCTCCCACCCTCCACCACCCTCCCTCTCCTGCTCCCACCCTCCACCACCCTCCCTCTCCTGCTCCCACCCTCCACCACCCTCCCTCTCCTGCTCTCCCCCTCCACCACCCTCCCTCTCCTGCTCACCCCCTCCTTCTCCTGCCACCACCCTCCCTCTCCTGCTCTCCCCCTCCACCTCCCTCCTTCTCCTGCTACCACCCTCCCTTTCCTGCTCTCCCCTCCACCTCCCTCCCCTGCTCTCACCCCCCACCTCCCTCCTTCTCCTGCTCTCCCCCTCCACCTTCTCCTGCTCTCACCCCCCCACCTCCCTCCTTCTCCTGCTCTCACCCTCCACCTCCCTCCTTCTCCTGCTACCACCCTCCCTCTCCTGCTCTCCCCTCCACCTCCCTCCCTCTCCTGCTCTCACCCCCCACCTCCCTCCTTCTCTCCCCCTCCCTCCCTCTCCTGCTACCACCCCCCACCTCCCTCTCTCACCTGCCCTCACCCCCCTGCTACCACCCTCCCTCTCCTGCTCTCCCCTCCACCTCCCTCCCTCTCCTGCTCTCACCCCCCACCTCCCTCCTTCTCTCCCCCTCCACCTTCTCCTGCTCTCACCCGCCACCTCCCTCCCTCTCATGCTACCACCCCCCACCTCCCGCTCTCTCCTGCCCTCACCACCCACCTCCCTCCCTCTCTCTCCTGCCCTCACCCCCCACCTCACTCCCTCTCCTGCTCTCCCCATCTCTCCTTCTCTCCCCCTCCACCTCCTACCTCTTGTGGAAGAATGGTGTCATATCCCTCCAATAGAGTTCCAGACACATTGAAGCTGTTCTGGTAACTTGTGGTGGCCGAACGTCATGTTAAAACACTTTATATTGGTGTTTCCTTTATTTTGGCAGTTACCTGTTACATGTGTGGCTCAATGTCAGGATTGTGGATTCCATTCTCACTGGAGCCTTCAACACAAAAATATATGCATGCACTAATGTAAGTCGCATTGGGTAAAAGGGCCTGCCAAATGGCATATGTGAAAACATGGGATATTTTAAATGAGGGTCATTAACTGTCTTATCTATGCTGGAGTCCATTTGTTTGTGTGTGGGCCAGAGGGCACGTCCTGCACAGCCGCTCTTCACACGTCTAATCAATGACCTTTGACCCACCA
Organism: Oncorhynchus mykiss; assembly: GCF_013265735.2. Lineage (NCBI taxonomy): Eukaryota > Metazoa > Chordata > Actinopteri > Salmoniformes > Salmonidae > Oncorhynchus > Oncorhynchus mykiss. Next base: position 13,573,426 of record NC_048585.1, read on the forward strand.
AGTGGCATCTTCAGCACCAATTAGAAATGAGTGCCCAACTGCATGATGGGAGTAGCGTGTCGGGGTCAGGGGCCACATGAACAGCTGTATGCTTTCTAGCTCCCCACATAGCTATACCTATGTGTGGAGCTCTTTCTCAAATCTAAGTGGACAATCTTCATATTGAGGCAATTGGATCCCTCAAAGAGAGGAGCCATCGCTAATTCAAGGCCAAGGTATGTCTGTTGAAACTCCACACAGGGAAGACTGCACAAAATCATCTTACCAGGTACCCTCGCAGAGTCATTCGTTTGACACAGACGCAACATGACAAGAAGTGGGAGGGCCACCATCTGAGACCGTTACATCAACCCAGAGGGCTGTTCCGGCAACACTTTTGGGCTTCCATGCAGTGCACTCCCTCCTACGGTTTCCCCATTTAATCAGGGAAAGTCCAGTCAGTGTGTTCGCATGGCGTGGCTTGGTTCTGGGAGGCTTGCTGAGACAAACCCAATCACCCTCCCCCGTCCCTTGCTCACTTTCCTTACCATCTCCTCTTCACACCACTCTCTTCTGGAAGCCACCTGACTACCCCTCAACCCTCACTGTCATTAGTCTCGCGCTTGGCAGTAATGCGGCCATCCGTCAGAGCCGGAGTGTCACTGCGTAAATCACCAGCAATGTTCGATGAGCTGGAGCTGTAGCCCGCGGTGTGTAGAAGAGCCTGCCAGAGAGAGAGATGACCAGCCTGCCTGTAACCATGGTGACCACCACCCCCCCATCATCCCCCTCTCCTTCCCAAACCACAGCTCCAGGTTTGGGAAGGAGTGTGAGATTTGTAGTAAAATGTATCCTGCAACTTACCGCCGCGGAAGCATCGTTAAAACCTGACAGGGACAGCTGTGGAGTTCCTCCAACCGTGATCATTTTGAACTCTCCCCGCACTTCTGACTAATTACGTGGCCCAAACGTTTATTTCATTACCCGCGCCTGTCCTTTCTGGCATGACCTTTCAGCAGTCCTGTCAGGCCGCTGCCTCCGCCGCGAACCTGAAGTAGGTGAAGTTAAAAAGGTCTGGGAAATGTTTTCTGCCTTGACATTTATTTCTGCAAGATGCTGCCTATCTGATTGGCCCGATGGGAAGTAATAAAAATGGCAAAGCCATATCAAAGCTGTTTTTTATTAACTCCATATCAGTTCATCTAAATCGAGGTCTGTGGTCGTCACACATTAATCTATGGGGGTGGTGGGGGTTCAGGGGAGTAAGCCAAGGGAGTTAGCCATAAGTCTTGGCTGCCATCTGTAACAAGCATAGCCTGTTTTGATCCCAAGCATCCCAAATGAAGGACAAGCCCGGCGCATGGGTTTTCTGAGGGGAAATTGGGACATTGACTGCGGCCTGTCATTTCACTGCATCCCAGCTGAGATCCAGTGCCTATGGTTGACTGGCTTGTTTTAATGACTCGTAGGAAAAATGGGTTTCTTAAATCCCCGCAACCATCCCTGCTCTGTGGCCTGCCCCTCGAAAACAACTTCTGAACTCTAAACTACACTGAAGTATCCCCCCTTTTTCTTCCTCAGAAGAAATTAAACTGACCGAATTAGGCGCAGACAAAACTCCAGCCTCAGATGAAGAAAAGAAACACTCCTAACCATTTAGTTAACCCACCCTTACTTAGGCCTATATCGACTGAGAAAAGGTACAATATCTGACCAAATTCTCCAGTCAATTGTCCTCGTGCTGAGCAGAAGCAAAACTGTGTCATTCTGAGGACAACTCCCCAGTGCACGGTGCTGGAGGCCCTGAGGCACAATGTATACGTCAGCTCCACAAATAGAAGAGCGCATTGACTGGGAGTCTGGAGACACGTCTCGTCTTCCAGCACCGTCTGCTACTCTACAGTCCCTGTTATGATGAATGAGTCTCTCTCGGTGGCACAAGCCCTCCTCCTGAGCTCCGGCCTTGAGCCAGATGTCACACTTAAAGGCCCTGGCCTCTCATTTCTCTGGCTTCTGAACATGCCAGCCTTCTCCATCATCCACTATCTCAGCGGGTCTGGCAAAGCCATCCGTCGCTGGGCTGGGTCCTCCAGGCTGTCCGATAGTGATACCAGGAGGAGAACACACAGGGCTCGTGTCTGTCGGTCTACTCGCTCCAGTCAGCCGTAGACATGCAGTCTGTCTGTGTGTGTGGAAAGACGAGAGCCTGGTGGCGGGTGCCGTATCGATCTTGCAACGCTATCTACCACAGCGATCCAAAACGGAAGGCGTAGTAAATGAGAGGCTTTTGTTTGTCTTGCTCCAGCATCTATTAGCACAGGGGAGGCTTACATTGTAACAGCACGTGCAAAGCTATAGGGATTTACAAAAGGAGTTACACTGCTTCCACGGAAACAGGAAATTGGCATTGATGACGCGTAGTGATGACATCCCTTCCCATCGACGGGTCAAATGAGCAGCTGGATAAGAAATAGGGCTGGATGTCCTCAGACAGCGCTGTAATACAAATCCACACATTGCCAACGCTTGTGTTGTCCTCTGTGGAGGGGTGAACAAATTGCTTTGCTTTATCACTGGATCTAATGTCAGTGGTGTATTACTGGCCATAGGAAGCCTCCAATCTCAGCAGAGAGGCTTGCCTGGGAATCCATTAAAAGCCCCATTGTGAAGCCTCAGCATCACTAATATATATGTAGTCAAAAGCCCACAAAGGACTTTCAACGTCCTTGGAAACCGTGAAAGAAAAGATCTCTTTAAAATGCTCGGGGGACACAGATTACAGTACAAGTCTGAATCAGCCTATGACAGACTCGAGATCCTAGCTCCGCATCGCCGGATTGGCTGGCGTGTTAGGAAGGGAATTTGTGCAGGTTTCATACAGCAGGACGCCAGGGGAGGATATTCAGCTGACACGGCTGGCCTTTCCTTCAAAGCTGCAGCACAGCACATTGGTGCTGAATAGGTCTGACTAGCAGGATTCAGCTAGGAGCTCGACCAGAGGGAGAGGAACCCTCTGGATTCTTTAAAAGGAGATAAATATGCACAAAACTGCTAATTAGGTAAACTCTCTGGCAATAAAACACTATCCAGAGTGGGTGGACGACTTAAACTGAGGGAATGTGTGGCCGTAATAGACATCCTCTCATGCTTTCGTCTTTGGTTCTGAACAAGCAGCGCTCTACAACACACTTGACTTCGGTTGTCACAGTTTGTGCTGCAGAGATATCGACTAGCCATGAATGTGCACTTTGACCTGCGCAGTCTATGGATCCTGGTATTAACGCCATTACTAAATCCATTTCCAGGCTGACATGATAAACAACCACGAAGGACAAACTTAACCGTGTTTGAGCGGAAATGTTCATGATTAATCTCTCACCCAAAGAGAATTGTTCCATGACTATTAACAACATAGACCGTCGGTGTGATATTCATCTAAATACGTGACTTTGTCCCCCAACATGGGTTTAATGTAATTACAGAGTATTATCAGTCCTCAAGGAGCATGGAACACGGCAGCATTACAGAGTATTATCAGTCCTCAAGGAGCATGGAACACGGCAGCATTACAGAGTACTATCAGTCCTCAAGGAGCATGGAACACAGCAGCATTACAGAGTATTATCAGTCCTCAAGGAGCATGGAACACAGCATCACTACAGAGTATTATCAGTCCTCAAGGAGCATGGCACACAGCAGCATTACAGAGTATTATCAGTCCTCAAGGAGCATGGAACACAGCAGCACTACAGAGTATTATCAGTCCTCAAGGAGCATGGAACACAGCAGCATTACAGAGTATTATCAGTCCTCAAGGAGCATGGAACACAGCAGCATTACAGAGTATTATCAGTCCTCAAGGAGCATGGCACACAGCAGCATTACAGAGTATTATCACTCGCTCAAGGAGCATGGAACACAGCAGCACTACAGAGTAGTATCAGTCCTCAAGGAGCATGGAACACAGCATCACTACAGAGTATTATCAGTCCTCAAGGAGCATGGAACACAGCAGCATTACAGAGTAGTATCAGTCCTCAAGGAGCATGGAACACAGCATCACTACAGAGTATTATCAGTCCTCAAGGAGCATGGAACACAGCAGCATTACAGAGTATTATCAGTCCTCAAGGAGCATGGCACACAGCAGCATTACAGAGTATTATCAGTCCTCAAGGAGCATGGCACACAGCAGCACTACAGAGTATTATCAGTCCTCAAGGAGCATGGCACACAGCAGCATTACAGAGTATTATCAGTCCTCAAGGAGCATGGCACACAGCAGCATTACAGACTATTATCAGTCCTCAAGGAGCATGGAACACAGCAGCATTACAGAGTATTATCAGTCCTCAAGGAGCATGGCACACAGCAGCACTACAGAGTATTATCAGTCCTCAAGGAGCATGGAACACAGCAGCACTACAGAGTATTATCAGTCCTCAAGGAGCATGGCACACAGCAGCATTACAGAGTATTATCAGTCCTCAAGGAGCATGGCACACAGCAGCATTACAGAGTATTATCAGTCCTCAAGGAGCATGGAACACAGCATCACTACAGAGTATTATCAGTCCTCAAGGAGCATGGAACACGGCAGCATTAGAGTATTATCAGTCCTCAAGGAGCATGGAACACAGCAGCACTACAGAGTATTATCAGTCCTCAAGGAGCATGGAACACGGCAGCATTAGAGTATTATCAGTCCTCAAGGAGCATGGAACACAGCAGCACTACAGAGTATTATCAGTCCTCAAGGAGCATGGCACACAGCAGCATTACAGAGTATTATCACTCGCTCAAGGAGCATGGAACACAGCAGCATTACAGAGTATTATCAGTCCTCAAGGAGCATGGCACACAGCAGCACTACAGAGTATTATCAGTCGCTCAAGGAGCATGGCACACAGCAGCATTACAGAGTATTATCAGTCCTCAAGGAGCATGGCACACAGCAGCATTACAGAGTATTATCAGTCGCTCAAGGAGCATGGCACAAAGCAGCATTACAGAGTATTATTACTCGCTCAAGGAGCATGGCACACAGCAGCATTACAGAGTATTATCAGTCCTCAAGGAGCATGGAACACAGCAGCATTACAGAGTATTATCAGTCCTCAAGGAGCATGGCACACAGAAGCATTACAGAGTATTATCAGTCCTCAAGGAGCATGGAACACAGCAGCATTACAGAGTATTATCAGTCCTCAAGGAGCATGGAACACAGCAGCATTACAGAGTATTATCAGTCCTCAAGGAGCATGGAACACAGCAGCATTACAGAGTATTATCAGTCCTCAAGGAGCATGGCACACAGCAGCATTACAGAGTATTATCAGTCCTCAAGGAGCATGGCACACAGCAGCACTACAGAGTATTATCAGTCGCTCAAGGAGCATGGAACACAGCAGCACTACAGAGTATTATCACTCGCTCAAGGAGCATGGAACACAGCAGCATTAGAGTATTATCAGTCCTCAAGGAGCATGGAACACAGCAGCACTACAGAGTATTATCAGTCCTCAAGGAGCATGGCACACAGCAGCATTACAGAGTATTATCAGTCCTCAAGGAGCATGGCACACAGCAGCATTACAGAGTATTATCAGTCCTCAAGGAGCATGGAACACGGCAGCATTAGAGTATTATCAGTCCTCAAGGAGCATGGAACACAGCAGCACTACAGAGTATTATCAGTCGCTCAAGGAGCATGGAACACAGCAGCACTACAGAGTATTATCAGTCCTCAAGGAGCATGGCACACAGCAGCATTACAGAGTATTATCAGTCCTCAAGGAGCATGGCACACAGCAGCATTACAGAGTATTATCAGTCCTCAAGGAGCATGGCACACAGCAGCATTACAGAGTATTATCAGTCCTCAAGGAGCATGGAACACGGCAGCATTACAGAGTATTATCAGTCCTCAAGGAGCATGGCACACAGCAGCATTACAGAGTATTATCAGTCCTCAAGGAGCATGGCACACAGCAGCATTACAGAGTATTATCAGTCCTCAAGGAGCATGGAACACAGCAGCATTACAGAGTATTATCAGTCGCTCAAGGAGCATGGAACACAGCAGCATTACAGAGTATTATCAGTCCTCAAGGAGCATGGAACACAGCAGCATTACAGAGTATTATCACTCGCTCAAGGAGCATGGAACACAGCAGCATTACAGAGTGGGTCCCCTAATCCCCTGTCACATCCAACACACGACTTACTCCGCTGTAGCCTCGCCACACTGGCTTCTGGCTTCGATGACATCCTCAGTGCTTCACTGGTGTCTCTGGAGACTGCAGCTTGATGCCACTGCTCTACACACATCAGTATAGAAATCAAAGACTGAATCATGGCTGACATCAGGGGGAGAATCTCAATTGCATTTCCTTGATTCCTCACGTCCTCACGTCCCAAAAACCAACAGATGAAAAGGTCGGAGGGGAGGGACCTCTGAGCTTCTCATCCAATTGGCTTTGAGAAGGAGGCGAGAGGACCAGAGTTATTTATTTTTAATTTAACCTTTGTTTAACTAGGCAAGTCAGTTAAGAACTAATTCTTATTTACAATGACGGCATAGGAACAGTGGGTTAACTGCCTTTTTCAGGGGCAGAACGACAGATTTTTACCTTGTCAGCTCAGGGATTTGACCTAGCAACCCTTCTTTTACTGGCCCAACGCTCTAACCACTAGGCTACCTGCATCCATTGAGAGTCTCCCTATACAGTATGTGAGTGGATGTCTCCACTGAGGATAGCTAGCTCTGCATCTAGGGAGAAAGAATGAGGCCTGTGCCCGTTAACTAAAATGTGTCACACACACACACACTATCTGTGCCACCAACAAAAGGTACCAGCCCACTCTCACTCCACTCTTAAAGAGATCGAGATGAGATCATCCTGCGTGCAGATTACTCCCTCTTAACGATTACATCACTCCTGTCTCACGGAAAGCCAGAGCCTCTCACTAGGCTTTACCTCGGGGCACTGAAGCACCGAGCTTAAACACACATTCTTCTTCTTTCATTACCATTTAATGAGAGAACGCGAGTTCCACTGAGGACACACTGGAAGAATCAACGTTGTTTTCATGTCGTTTCAATGAAACGTCGGTGAACCAATGTGGAATAGACTTTGAAATGACATCTGGGCCCAGTGGGGTGAATCTCCACACCTATGCGTCCGTTGGGGTTGAAAGTGCTCGAAAGCAAACCCTTTCAATTCCATGTTGGGCGACGAGTGATTTCAAAGAGAGAGGCTGCAGATGTTCTTAAATGAAAACCAAAGCGATGCAACGAGATGGGCAGAGGATATATCAGGGGAAACAGAAGATAATTACGTGCCGTGTGGTCCTGGATTTGCTGACGTCCCTTTTTCCTTGTCAACGGTCTCGTATTAATGAGTTGCAAAATAGGCCTGCAGCAAGACCGATCATCAAAGAGGCCATTATTATAGGAAAATGTCAAAACCAAAGGGAATAAGCTCACAGTCCGTTTTCTATTTGAAAATGTCATTTGATTGCCATTAAACAATACTCTGGTGTGGAAAGAAATAACCCTCTGCAATATATCTTTGTAGCAGAATACATGTTCTCTTCTCGACCGAACGCTCTACAAAAAGAAAGGAATCATTTTCACTAAATATTGATACGGACAATGTTTCAAAAATCATTAAGAACTCAATGTAGAGCACATCTCATAGAACTCCACATACTTGGAGAGCACGTACTGAATCGTCAGCTCCAATGCACTGGAACACTGCTTTCAAACTGCAAAACGTATTTACCTAATCCTCCCAGTCCAACCCTGTAGGAGTCACTCTGTCTCAGTGTCTGGGTCCAACCCTGTAGGAGTCACTCTGTCTCAGTGTCTGGGTCCAACCCTGTAGGAGTCAGTGTCTGGGTCCGACCCTGTAGGAGTCACTCTGTCTCAGTGTCTGGGTCCAACCCTGTAGGAGTCACTCTGTCTCAGTGTCTGGGTCCAACCCTGTAGGAGTCACTCTGTCTCAGTGTCTGGGTCCGACCCTGTAGGAGTCACTCTGTCTCAGTGTCTGGGTCCAACCCTGTAGGAGTCACTCTGTCTCAGTGTCTGGGTCCAACCCTGTAGGAGTCACTCTGTCTCAGTGTCTGGGTCCAACCCTGTAGGAGTCACTCTGTCTCAGTGTCTGGGTCCAACCCTGTAGGAGTCACTCTGTCTCAGTGTCTGGGTCCAACCCTGTAGAAGTCACTGTCTCAGTGTCTGGGTCCAACCCTGTAGGAGTCACTCTGTCTCAGTGTCTGGGTCCAACCCTGTAGGAGTCACTCTGTCTCAGTGTCTGGGTCCAACCCTGTAGGAGTCACTCTGTCTCAGTGTCTGGGTCCAACCCTGTAGGAGTCACTCTGTCTCAGTGTCTGGGTCCAACCCTGTAGGAGTCACTGTCTCAGTGTCTGGGTCCAACCCTGTAGGAGTCACTGTCTCAGTGTCTGGGTCCAACCCTGTAGGAGTCACTGTCTCAGTGTCTGGGTCCAACCCTGTAGGAGTCACTCTGTCTCAGTGTCTGGGTCCAACCCTGTAGGAGTCACTCTGTCTCAGTGTCTGGGTCCAACCCTGTAGGAGTCACTCTGTCTCAGTGTCTGGGTCCAACCCTGTAGGAGTCACTCTGTCTCAGTGTCTGGGTCCAACCCTGTAGGAGTCACTCTGTCTCAGTGTCTGGGTCCAACCCTGTAGGAGTCACTCTGTCTCAGTGTCTGGGTCCAACCCTGTAGGAGTCACTCTGTCTCAGTGTCTGGGTCCAACCCTGTAGGAGTCACTCTGTCTCAGTGTCTGGGTCCAACCCTGTAGGAGTCACTCTGTCTCAGTGTCTGGGTCCGACCCTGTAGGAGTCACTCTGTCTCAGTGTCTGGGTCCGACCCTGTAGGAGTCAGTGTCTGGGTCCAACCCTGTAGGAGTCACTCTGTCTCAGTGTCTGGGTCCGACCCTGTAGGAGTCACCTGTCTCAGTGTCTGGGTCCGACCCTGCAGGAGTCACTCTGTCTCAGTGTCTGGGTCCAACCCTGTAGGAGTCAGTGTCTGGGTCCAACCCTGTAGGAGTCACTCTGTCTCAGTGTCTGGGTCCAACCCTGTAGGAGTCACTCTGTCTCAGTGTCTGGGTCCAACCCTGTAGGAGTCACTCTGTCTCAGTGTCTGGGTCCAACCCTGTAGGAGTCACTCTGTCTCAGTGTCTGGGTCCAACCCTGTAGGAGTCACTCTGTCTCAGTGTCTGGGTCCAACCCTGTAGGAGTCACTCTGTCTCAGTGTCTGGGTCCGACCCTGTAGGAGTCAGTGTCTGGGTCCAACCCTGTAGGAGTCACTCTGTCTCAGTGTCTGGGTCCAACCCTGCAGGAGTCACTCTGTCTCAGTGTCTGGGTCCAACCCTGGAGGAGTCACTCTGTCTCAGTGTCTGGGTCCGACCCTGGAGGAGTCACTCTGTCTCAGTGTCTGGGTCCGACCCTGGAGGAGTCACTCTGTCTCAGTGTCTGGGTCCGACCCTGCAGGAGTCACTCTGTCTCAGTGTCTGCGTCCAACCCTGTAGGAGTCACTCTGTCTCAGTGTCTGGGTCCAACCCTGTAGGAGTCACTCTGTCTCAGTGTCTGGGTCCGACCCTGTAGGAGTCAGTGTCTGGGTCCAACCCTGTAGGAGTCACTCTGTCTCAGTGTCTGGGTCCAACCCTGTAGGAGTCACTCTGTCTCAGTGTCTGGGTCCAACCCTGTAGGAGTCACTCTGTCTCAGTGTCTGGGTCCAACCCTGTAGGAGTCACTCTGTCTCAGTGTCTGGGTCCAACCCTGTAGGAGTCACTCTGTCTCAGTGTCTGGGTCCAACCCTGGAGGAGTCACTCTGTCTCAGTGTCTGGGTCCGACCCTGGAGGAGTCACTCAGGGAAAATGTTTGTAGTAAAAAGTACATTATTTAGTGAAGTAAAAGTGACTGATCCAACCCTGTAGGAGTCACTTTGTCTCAGTGTCTAGATCCAACCCTGTAGGAGACACACTGACTCAGTGACTGATCCAACCCTGTAGGAGACACTGGCTCAGTGACAGTGAGGACTTGGATGTGTCTACAGCAAGCTTCCACTGATCCCAGAGGCTCAGGGCTTAGGCAGACAACACGGAGGAGGCTAGCTGCTTTTTCCAGTGCAGAGAAAAGGGATGAGAGCGGAGGGAGGGAGTGAGTGAAAGGAAATGGGTCTGATTTCGGCTGTTTCCCCAGCGATGACCAGCGTCCCCCGTACACGTCCAAATGACACGGCTGCCTTGTAAACACTGTATGGAGATGGTTGACGGACGCCTTGTGGCAACCATTATAAACATCCTGTCACAGATGGGGCCTACCCCTCTGCCAACAGAAACTGTGGCTGGGCAAATATGGCCACCGACTCGAGGTCAGGACAAATTGCTTGGCTGGCTCTCCCTGCCAGATGAGTACCATGGCAAATATGTGAGAGATTGAACGAAAGAGTGAGTATGTGAGTAAGTGAGAGACAGATAGAGAGAGAGAGAGAGAGCGTGAGTGCGAGAGAGAGAGACAGAGAGCGCAAGAGAGACAGAGAGCGCGTGAGAGAGAGTGCGAGAGAGAGAGAGAGAGCGTGCGAGAGAGAGAGAGAGAGAGAGCGCACGAGAGAGACAGAGAGCGCGAGAGAGAGACAGAGAGCGCGAGAGAGACAGAGAGCGCGAGAGAGAGACAGAGAGCGCGAGAGAGAGACAGAGAGCGCGAGAGAGAGACAGAGAGCGCGAGAGAGAGACAGAGAGCGCGAGAGAGAGACAGAGAGCGCGAGAGAGAGAGAGAGAGAGAGAGAGCGCGAGAGAGACAGAGAGCAGAGAGCGAGCGAGCGAGAGACAGAGAGCGCGAGAGAGACAGAGAGCCGAGAGAGAGAGAGAGAGAGAGACAGAGAGCGCGAGAGATAGACAGAGAGCGCGTGAGATAGACAGAGAGCGCGAGAGATAGACAGAGAGCGCGAGAGATAGACAGAGAGCGCGAGAGACAGAGAGTGCGAGAGAGAGTGACAGAGAGTGCGAGAGAGAGACAGAGAGTGCGAGAGAGAGACAGAGAGTGCGAGAGAGAGACAGAGAGTGCGAGAGAGAGACAGAGAGTGCGAGAGAGAGAGTGCGAGAGAGAGAGAGACAGAGAGCGCGAGAGAGAGAGAGACAGAGAGCGCGAGAGAGAGACAGAGAGAGCGCGAGAGAGAGACAGAGAGTGCGAGAGAGAGAGAGAGAGAGCGCGAGAGAGAGAGAGACAGAGAGCGCGAGAGATAGACAGAGAGCGCGAGAGATAGACAGAGAGCGCGAGAGATAGACAGAGAGCGCGAGAGACAGAGAGTGCGAGAGAGAGTGACAGAGAGTGCGAGAGAGAGACAGAGAGTGCGAGAGAGACAGAGAGTGCGAGAGAGAGACAGAGAGTGCGAGAGAGAGACAGAGAGTGCGAGAGAGAGACAGAGAGTGCGAGAGAGAGAGTGCGAGAGAGAGAGAGACAGAGAGCGCGAGAGAGAGACAGAGAGAGCGCGAGAGAGAGACAGAGAGTGCGAGAGAGAGAGACAGAGCGTGCGAGAGAGAGAGACAGAGAGTGCGAGAGAGAGAGACAGAGTGCGAGAGAGAGAGACAGAGTGCGAGAGAGAGAGACAGAGTGCGAGAGAGAGAGACAGAGAATGCGACAGAGAGAGAGAGACAGAGAGTGCGAGAGAGAGACAGAGAGTGCGAGAGAGAGAGTGCGAGAGAGAGAGAGAGTGCGAGAGAGAGAGACAGAGAGCGCGAGAGAGAGACAGAGAGCGTGCGAGAGAGAGACAGAGAGCGTGCGAGAGAGAGAGAGACAGAGTGCACGAGAGAGAGAGAGAGAGAGACAGAGTGCCACGAGAGAGACAGAGAGCGCGAGAGAGAGACAGAGAGCGCGAGAGAGAGACAGAGAGCGCGAGAGAGACAGAGAGCGAGCGAGAGACAGAGAGCGCGAGAGAGAGAGAGAGAGACAGAGAGAGAGAGAGAGAGTGACAGAGAGCGCGAGAGAGAGACAGAGAGTGCGAGAGAGACAGAGAGTGCGAGAGAGAGACAGAGAGTGCGAGAGAGAGACAGAGAGTGCGAGAGAGAGAGAGACCGAGAGTGCGAGAGAGAGAGACAGAGAGTGCGAGAGAGAGAGACAGAGAGTGCGAGAGAGAGAGAGTGCGAGAGAGAGAGAGTGCGAGAGAGAGAGACAGAGAGTGCGAGAGAGAGAGAGAGAGTGCGAGAGAGAGAGACAGAGTGCGAGAGAGAGAGACAGAGTGCGAGAGAGAGAGACAGAGTGCGAGAGAGAGAGACAGAGTGCGAGAGAGAGAGACAGAGAATGCGACAGAGAGAGACAGAGAATGCGACAGAGAGAGAGAGACAGAGAGTGCGAGAGAGAGACAGAGAGTGCGAGAGAGAGACAGAGAGTGCGAGAGAGAGACAGAGAGTGCCCTCCAACCCAAAAAGGCCTGTGGTGTTGATGGTATCCTCAATGAAATGATCAAATATACAGACAACAAATTCCAATTGGCTATACTAAAACTCTTTAACATCATACTTAGCTCTGGCATCTTCCCCAATATTTGGAACCAAGGACTGATCACCCCAATCCACAAAAGTGGAGACAAATTTGACCCCAATAACTACCGTGGAATATGTGTCAACAGTAACCTTGGGAAAATCCTCTGCATTATTATTAACAGCAGACTCGTACATTTCCTCAATGAAAACAATGTACTGAGCAAATGTCAAATTGGCTTTTTACCAAATTACCGTACAACAGACCATGTATTCACCCTGCACACCCTAATTGACAACCAAACAAACCAAAACAAAGGCAAAGTCTTCTCATGCTTTGTTGATTTCAAAAAAGCCTTCGACTCAATCTGGCATGAGGGTCTGCTATACAAACTGATGGAAAGTGGTGTTGGGGGTAAAACATACGACATTATAAAATCCATGTACACAAACAACAAGTGTGCGGTTAAAATTGGCAAAAAACACACACATTTCTTCACACAGGGTCGTGGGGTTAGACAGGGATGCAGCTTAAGCCCCACCCTCTTCAATATATATATCAACGAATTGGCGCGGGCACTAGAAAAGTCTGCAGCACCCGGCCTCCCCCTGCTAGAATCCGAAGTCAAATGTCTGCTGTTTGCCGATGATCTGGTGCTTCTGTCACCAACCAAGGAGGGCCTACAGCAGCACCTAGATCTTACGCACAGATTCTGTCAGACCTGGGCCCTGACAGTAAATCTCAGTAAGACCAAAATAATGGTGTTCCAAAAAAGGTCCAGTCACCAGGACCACAAATACAAATTCAATCTAGACACTGTTGCCCTAGAGCACACAAAAAACTATACATACCTTGGCCTAAACATCAGCGCCACAGGTAACTTCCACAAACCTGTGAACGATCTGAGAGACAAGGCAAGAAGGGCATTCTATGCCATCAAAAGAAACATAAATTTCAACATACCAATTAGGATTTGGCTAAAAATACTTGAATCAGTCATAGAGCCCATTGCCCTTTATGGTTGTGAGGTCTGGGGTCCGCTCACCAACCAAGACTTCACAAAATGGGACAAACACCAAATTGAGACTCTGCACGCAGAATTCTGCAAAAATATCCTCCGTGTACAACGTAGAACACCAAATAATGCATGCAGAGCAGAATTAGGCCGATACCCACTAATTATCAAAATCCAGAAAAGAGCCGTTAAATTCTACAACCACCTAAAAGGAAGTGATTCACAAACCTTCCATGACAAAGCCATCACCTACAGAGAGATGAACCTGGAGAAGAGTCCCCTAAGCAAGCTGGTCCTGGGGCTCTGTTCACAAACACAAACACACCCTACAGAGCCCCAGGACAACAGCACAATTAGACCCAACCAAATCATGAGAAAACAAAAAGATAATTACTTGACACATTGGAAAGAATTAACAAAAAAACAGAGCAAACTAGAATGCTATTTGGCCCTAAACAGAGAGTACACAGCGGCAGAATACCTGACCACTGTGACTGACCCAAAATTAAGGAAAGCTTTGACTATGTACAGACTCAGTGAGCATAGCCTTGCTATTGAGAAAGGCCGCCGTAGGCAGACATGGCTCTCAAGAGAAGACAGGCTATGTGCTCACTGCCCACAAAATGAGGTGGAAACTGAGCTGCACTTCCTAACCTCCTGCCCAATGTATGACCATATTAGAGAGACATATTTCCCTCAGATTACACAGATCCACAAAGAATTCGAAAACAAATCCAAATTTGAAAAACTCCCATATCTACTGGGTGAAATTCCACAGTGTGCCATCACAGCAGCAAGATTTGTGACCTGTTGCCACGAGAAAAGGGCAACCAGTGAAGAACACACACCATTGTAAATACAACCCATATTTATGCTTATTTATTTTATCTTGTGTCCTTTAACCATTTGTACATTGTTAAAACACTGTATATATATATATATAATATGACATTTGTAATGTCTTTACTGTTTTGAAACCTCTGTATGTGTAATGTTTACTGTTAATTTTTGTTGTTTTTCACTTTATATTTTCACTTTGTATGTTGTCTACCTCACTTGCTTTGGCAATGTTAACACATGTTTCCCATGCCAATAAAGCCCTTGAATTGAATTGAATTGAGTGCGAGAGAGAGAGACAGAGAGAGCGAGTGTGAGAGAGGGAAAGAGAATGACAAAGTGAGTGGGTAACAGAGAGTGTGAGAGAGAGTGAGAGAGAGGGAAAGAGAATGACAAAGTGAGTGGGTAACAGAGAGTGTGAGAGAGAGTGAGAGAGAGGGAAAGAGAATGACAAAGTGAGTGGGTAACAGAGTGTGAGAGAGAGTGAGAGAGAGGGAAAGAGAATGACAAAGTGAGTGGGTAACAGAGTGTGAGAGAGAGTGAGAGAGAGGGAAAGAGAATGACAAAGTGAGTGGGTAACAGAGAGTGAGAGATCGAGATGGTGAAACAAGGAAAGTCTGATGAGTGGAGGAGGGAAGAAGGTTGGGAGCCATCGCTGCTTTTCATCAGTGGACAAATTGGACACCAAAGGCAACGTCAGCTGTTTCCAAGCCTGGCTAATTAAAGATGTGTCTGAGGATTTATGACTTCATTCTCTTCGTTCTGGCAGCATTTCCCAGGGGTTTGCAGAAAGATGACAGCCGCCATCTTTAAATAACAAACTATCTGCCGAAACGGATCGCACAATCCTGGTGCCGGAGCGCAGGAAGTACGTTTCCCTGCTCCATGAAGTCTGTCTGGCAGACATGACATGCCTCCGACTACGCCTATTGACAAAACCACATTACAAGGCCGTTATTCACAAAGTCAAATGTTCCATGAAGAAGCCAGATCCATCTACTGGTGGTGCTTCTAGTTCAGCTCCTCTCGTGGTAAACAGAACAGGCCACAGATGTAGGACCTGTTGTTCAGGGAGGAGTAGCAGACACAGCAGTACACACCTGATCCTGACAGATTGGGGTCCACCTTTCTGTCGAGGTGTGATGGGAGACAGCGTTGTGTTTGGCAGATGATGAACAGCGGTTGAATGAACACAGACTCCCGAAGGGCAATGGCTCCAAAATAATGCCAAGTATCAGTCAGCCGGTGTGGGTGTGTATGTGTGTATTGTGTAGTATGGACGTGTCTAATGTGTGTATGTAGTGTGTATGAGTATGTGTATGTAGTGTGTATGAGTATGTGTATGTAGTGTGTATGAGTATGTGTATGTAGTGTGTATGAGTTTGTGTGTGTAGTGTGTATGAGTTTGTGTGTGTAGTGTGTATGAGTGTGTGTGTGTAGTGTGTATGAGTATGTGTGTGTAGTGTGTATGAGTTTGTGTGTGTAGTGTGTATGAGTATGTGTGTGTAGTGTGTATGAGTGTGTGTGTGTAGTGTGTATGAGTGTGTGTGTGTAGTGTGTATGAGTGTGTGTGTGTAGTGTGTATGAGTTTGTGTGTAGTGTGTATGAGTTTGTGTGTGTAGTGTGTATGAGTTTGTGTGTGTAGTGTGTATGAGTATGAGTTTGTGTGTGTAGTGTGTATGAGTATGTGTGTGTAGTGTGTATGAGTTTGTGTATGTAGTGTGTATGAGTTTGTGTGTGTAGTGTGTATGAGTTTGTGTGTGTAGTGTGTATGAGTATGTGTGTGTAGTGTGTATGAGTATGTGTGTGTAGTGTGTATGAGTATGTGTGTGTAGTGTGTATGAGTTTGTGTGTGTAGTGTGTATGAGTATGTGTGTGTAGTGTGTATGAGTTTGTGTGTGTAGTGTGTATGAGTTTGTGTGTGTAGTGTGTATGAGTATGTGTGTGTAGTGTGTATGAGTATGTGTGTGTAGTGTGTATGAGTATGTGTGTAGTGTGTATGAGTTTGTGTGTGTAGTGTGTATGAGTATGTGTGTGTATGAGTTTGTGTGTGTAGTGTGTATGAGTATGTGTGTGTAGTGTGTATGAGTTTGTGTGTGTAGTGTGTATGAGTTTGTGTGTGTAGTGTGTATGAGTATGTGTGTGTAGTGTATGAGTATGTGTGTAGTGTATATGTGTATGTGTGTATGAGTTTGTGTGTAGTGTGTATGAGTTTGTGTGTAGTGTGTATGAGTTTGTGTGTAGTGTGTATGAGTATCTGTGTGTTTGAGTTTGTGTGTAGTGTGTATGAGTATGTGTGTGTAGTGTGTATGAGTTTGTGTGTGTAGTGTGTATGAGTATGTGTGTGTAGTGTGTATGAGTGTGTGTGTGTAGTGTGTATGAGTGTGTGTGTGTAGTGTGTATGAGTGTGTGTGTGTAGTGTGTATGAGTTTGTGTGTAGTGTGTATGAGTTTGTGTGTGTAGTGTGTATGAGTTTGTGTGTGTAGTGTGTATGAGTTTGTGTGTAGTGTGTATGAGTTTGTGTGTGTAGTGTGTATGAGTTTGTGTGTGTAGTGTGTATGAGTATGAGTTTGTGTGTGTAGTGTGTATGAGTATGTGTGTGTAGTGTGTATGAGTTTGTGTATGTAGTGTGTATGAGTTTGTGTGTGTAGTGTGTATGAGTTTGTGTGTGTAGTGTGTATGAGTATGTGTGTGTAGTGTGTATGAGTATGTGTGTGTAGTGTGTATGAGTATGTGTGTGTAGTGTGTATGAGTATGTGTGTGTAGTGTGTATGAGTTTGTGTGTGTAGTGTGTATGAGTATGTGTGTGTAGTGTGTATGAGTTTGTGTGTGTAGTGTGTATGAGTTTGTGTGTGTAGTGTGTATGAGTATGTGTGTGTAGTGTGTATGAGTATGTGTGTGTAGTGTGTATGAGTATGTGTGTAGTGTGTATGAGTATGTGTGTGTAGTGTGTATGAGTATGTGTGTGTATGAGTTTGTGTGTGTAGTGTGTATGAGTATGTGTGTGTAGTGTGTATGAGTTTGTGTGTGTAGTGTGTATGAGTTTGTGTGTGTAGTGTGTATGAGTATGTGTGTGTAGTGTATGAGTATGTGTGTAGTGTATATGAGTATGTGTGTATGAGTATGTGTGTATGTGTGTATGAGTATGTGTGTAGTGTGTATGAGTATGTGTGTGTTTGAGTTTGTGTGTGTATGAGTTTGTGTGTAGTGTGTATGAGTTTGTGTGTAGTGTGTATGAGTTTGTGTGTAGTGTGTATGAGTATCTGTGTGTTTGAGTTTGTGTGTAGTGTGTATGAGTATGTGTGTGTAGTGTGTATGAGTTTGTGTGTGTAGTGTGTATGAGTATGTGTGTGTAGTGTGTATGAGTGTGTGTGTGTAGTGTGTATGAGTGTGTGTGTGTAGTGTGTATGAGTGTGTGTGTGTAGTGTGTATGAGTTTGTGTGTGTAGTGTGTATGAGTTTGTGTGTGTAGTGTGTATGAGTATGAGTTTGTGTGTGTAGTGTGTATGAGTATGTGTGTGTAGTGTGTATGAGTTTGTGTATGTAGTGTGTATGAGTTTGTGTGTGTAGTGTGTATGAGTTTGTGTGTGTAGTGTGTATGAGTATGTGTGTGTAGTGTGTATGAGTATGTGTGTGTAGTGTGTATGAGTATGTGTGTGTAGTGTGTATGAGTTTGTGTGTGTAGTGTGTATGAGTATGTGTGTGTAGTGTGTATGAGTTTGTGTGTGTAGTGTGTATGAGTTTGTGTGTGTAGTGTGTATGAGTATGTGTGTGTAGTGTGTATGAGTATGTGTGTGTAGTGTGTATGAGTATGTGTGTGTAGTGTGTATGAGTATGTGTGTAGTGTGTATGAGTTTGTGTGTGTAGTGTGTATGAGTATGTGTGTGTATGAGTTTGTGTGTGTAGTGTGTATGAGTATGTGTGTGTAGTGTGTATGAGTTTGTGTGTGTAGTGTGTATGAGTTTGTGTGTGTAGTGTGTATGAGTATGTGTGTGTAGTGTATGAGTATGTGTGTAGTGTATATGAGTATGTGTGTATGAGTATGTGTGTATGTGTGTATGAGTATGTGTGTAGTGTGTATGAGTATGTGTGTGTTTGAGTTTGTGTGTGTATGAGTTTGTGTGTAGTGTGTATGAGTTTGTGTGTAGTGTGTATGAGTTTGTGTGTAGTGTGTATGAGTATCTGTGTGTTTGAGTTTGTGTGTAGTGTGTATGAGTTTGTGTGTAGTGTGTATGAGTATCTGTGTGTTTGAGTTTGTGTGTAGTAGTGCGCTCTACAAACGAGCAGCCTTCAATAAATGATGTATCAAACAACAGGTGTCAACAGCTGAGCGCTCTGTGACTGAGGTTGAAGAGAGAGAGAGGAGGGAGGAGACCCAGAAACCTGCCTCAAACGGATTACGGGGTCAAAGGTCAAGCCCACATCCACAGGATGCTCTGTTCTGCCTATTATGGGCTAGGACGACACACAGTGTCTTCTGGCAGGGACGGTTTGACTCCTCCCCTACTGCAGAGCCCCTCCCTCTTTTCCTCAATAATCCCAACCCCTGGGGTGTCTGCATAAATCAACATCTTCTCATGAATACAGTACGGATTGCGTCAATAATGTATCATATTTCCTACATTTGACCAGGGACGTGTGTTAGGTGCACTATGTAGTGCACTGTATAGGGAATAGGGTGCCATTTGGGACACAACCCAGCTCTGCTGGTGAGAGGATGCAAATTACATTAATTCCTTTCTGCAGCAGCCTGGAAAGGAAGGAGAGGAGGTAGAGGAAGGAGAGGATGTAGAGGAAGGAGATGAGGTATGAGAGGAGGTAGAGGAAGGAGAGGAGGTAGAGGAAGGAGAGGAGGTAGAGGAAGGACAGGAAGGAGAGGAGGGAGAGGAAGGAGATTAGGTAGGAGAGGAGGTAGAGGAAGGAGAGGAGGTAGAGGAAGGACAGGAGGTAGAGGAAGGACAGGAAGGAGAGGAGGTAGAGGAAGGAGAGGGGGATGAATGGGTACAGGAGGAAAGAGTGTCAGAGTGGACTATGTCAACAGGCTGGAAGGACAGTTGTGGTCCTGTGTGTGGTGGCTTTGTTGGGTATGGTTAATGACGGGAGTGTTAGACATTTAGACATTTATATGAAGGCAAATGTCTGGAATGACTGATGTTAAAACAGCAAGACAAAAAACACCTCTACTATCAGGTACTAAATAATATAACTCAACAGCAGATCTCATTTCAGAATTCACTACTTTTCTATGTATTATAGTTTTTAACTTAATCTTTCTAAAAATATTCAAGGAGCACTATTCAGGGCTGAATAATTGAAATGGCTGACTTATAGGACTGTCATACAACAGGGTAAGAAGGCACACCCTGTCCTCAATCACTAACTAGATGTACTTATCCAGTCTTAGAGAAGTCAAGATGCCATAATATATTACAAATAATTGTGGCTTCCTTCATCGGGGAACACAGAAGTGCACAAACCATGGACCGTTCAGCCCTTGTTGTTCCTACGTTGTTGGGGTTTAGTCCTGAGGGTGGCTTGCATGTGTTAGAGAGGGGAAAAATCTGCCCGCCATCAACAGAACTGTGTGTGGTGATGGATACTGTAATGGAAAGCATCTCTCTCAACCACCCACTTTCACAAGGAAAAAAGGGAAAGTGTGTAATTTCCTAAACCACCGGAGAAGGAACCACGGAGGCCCGAGGGTGAGGAATTCCAGATGAGATGAGCAACGAGTCGTCTGAGACAGAGACGGACAGAGAGAGAGAAGAGTGGGTGAAAGATGACACAGAGACACAGAGAGAGAGACAGAGACAGAGACAGAGACAGAGACAGAGACAGAGACAGAGAGACAGAGAGAGAGAGAGAGAGAGAGAGAGAGAGAGAGACAGACAGAGAGACAGAGAGACAGAGAGAGAAAGACAGAGAGAGACAGAGGGAGAGAGACTAGAAGAGAGAGCGACAATGGAGGTCTATACTGTTGTTTATTAGTTCAATTGCCCAATAAATGTCTTGGTGGGCCGAATTTTTAAGGCTCTTAACAGGTTGGCATACACCCACTTGGCAGAGATGTCCTCGCTCCATGTTTGGTGTCTTCAGTCACAGCTGCTTCTAATGTGGTTGTTTACAGGGACCATCAGTGATGTTGAGACCAATAACTCATAATGACTTGATTATCCCTTGTTCGGGGCCATTATCATAAACAAATCAATCCAGCGTCCTCTAAGAGGGAAAAGGCTGGGGTTGCCATCCGCTCTGTGGAAATTCCATATTCAGTCAAACTGGGTGGAGACCTCGGGGAGCCTAATGGCTGACTGCCTCTCTCAGCATTGATTCAGCAGTCAACATGTTATTCTGATACAGACCAGCCGAGGGCTGGTAATAGTCTCGTCTTAGACAGTAAGCCCAGGTGCCACCAGACGCACAATCGACACAGCGGGCAGTTTTCCCAGACACAGATTCATCTTAGTCCTGGAAAAGGGTGTGCACTCACTTCTTCGTCGCTCTGGGTAAGAGCATCTGCAAAACAACTAAAATGTCAAATGTAAAAATGATACATTCTATATTAAAAGTGCTTCTTAGCTGAGGAAAAGGCTTCATCTGAGTCCGAGATGTGCTCCAATGTAGGCCTATCATACACATTAAGACAGGACATACACACACACTTCATCTCATTCCAATGTCCCCATACAAACCCATTGCACGATGTTGAGCAATGGTGGAGGAGCTGCCGTCTTCCATTTCAAACATAATGACCAACTCAAATCTCATCACCCAGCATACAATCTCCGGTCCTCTACTAAGTGACTGCATACTGCAGCCTGTCAATTCCAGTTCTAATGATACACGGGCCATCTAATTACACTCCTGGACGTTCCCCTGATTAGTGATTAGAGTTGCATTTGGGGAAATAATTGCCATTGAATCAGAGTTGGAGGAGACACTACGCTTCATGATGAAGAGGGGTCGCCGTGGTCACCAGGGAAGATAACAAATACCAGTGACACCACGGAAACTAGGGGGAAATAAAAACAACTAGAATAGAACCTGGTGTTCTTTATTCATGGCTTACTGTCTGTCTCTCGAAGGACGCCATCACCTCATAAATGCTTACGCCATGCAAGCATAATAGATTTCCATAGAGGTAGACTCTCTGAGAATTCCAATCAGGATTGTTGATTTGATCCTGGGCTGGCCTCATTGTACAATCGAGCTTCCACAGGTATACACCTAGGTCTACAGGATTCTACAGAGGCTCAGTTGAGCCTTTGCTAATTTCAGATAGCTTCACTAAAAATAGAGCCATTTTCCCAGCATTCTCTGTCCCTTGGGTGACAGTCTACATTTCACTGCAGGTCATCTTCCTCTTGTAAGAATAATTACCCCACTAAAAAGACCCTATTGTATGAAAGTATGATGTTTCAGACTGAGTGTTCTGTCATAGGGCCCTGTGACGCCATAGTATTCTCTGACACATAGAAAAACCGAATTGATGATTCTCCATCGTTTATATCTAGTGTCTAGCCTAACTCAATACGCACCAACACAGTCTTAACACAGGAGTCTGAATGCTCTGTAGGCTCCTCCAGAGCATCTTGACATAGAGTACTGAATTGGCCCCTCCCTCCTCTCCTCTCCTCCTCTTCCTTCCTCCTCCTCCTCCTCCTCTCCACACGTCCCCCTCCTCTCCACCCCTTCCCTCTCCCCACTACAGTTTGATGGTACAAGTGATGCCATGCTGATTGTTGCAAGAGAAGAAAAGTGGTTGTTTTTCTCTTTGTGTCAGCAACATTCTCTGGCCAGAGCTGAGGCCAATTACCCCGAAACACTCACACACACCACCACGACCACTTACACAAGCAGAAACACACACAAAGCACGCGTGCACACACACACACACAGAACTAAACACAATCAACCCAAACTCTGAAAATCACGTCTGCAGTGCAGGGGAAGACTTAAATTCTTAATGGCATGTTGCATTGTGCAGTGAACAAAGGAAAACATACATACTCTCTCTCACCAACCAGCATGTTGTATTACTCTGTACAATATGGTACGAATGAGCAAAACGTATGATAAACAAATTCCAATGTGTTGTTTCTAATGTTAGCTAGGTGGCTAGCATTAGCTAGGCTAGGGGTTAGAGTTAGTGGTTAGGGGTAAGGTTAGGAGTTAGATTAAAGGGTTAAGGTTAGGGGAAGGTTTAGCTAACATGCTAACCAGTTGCAAAGTAGCAAGTAGTTGCAAAGTTGCTAAAATGCAAAAGCTGTCCGTGATGAGATTCAAACACGCAACCTTTGGGTTGCTAGACGTTCGTGTTATATGCAAACACATCCACCCCTACCAACCACCCTACTCTTTTTTTTTGCCTTAAGAAACCTTCTGTCTTATGTAACCATAACAAACGTAAAATGTTAAACTAATTTAAGTGTCCCGGATTTACATTTTACAATGTTACATCTAGTCTATGAGGCCAAGTTGCTCTCTCACACACACACACACACAAAATGCAGTCTGGGAGTAGATTAGGTTTTGGCAGGGTCTCAGCACTCCGACGAGAGGGGAGGGGGAGTACGAGGAGGCCACTGGGTTAATGAAATGGGTTGAGGAGGCCTTTCAACACCACCGACTCAAGTTCAAGATCAAAACAGAGATTTACCTCTAATTGAAATTAGATGCTCTATTGGCGAAACTCCCAGTGGACAGCGAGGGGAGTTGATGAAGCTGGGTGGAGCTGATGTGGAGTTTACAGTCTGGGGGTGGAGGAGCTGATGTGGAGTTTACAGTCTGGGGGTGGAGAAGCTGATGTGGAGTTTACAGTCTGGGGGTGGAGGAGCTGATGTGGAGTTTACAGTCTGGGGGTGGAGGAGCTGATGGGGAGTTTACAGTCTGGGGGTGGAGGAGCTGATGTGGAGTTTACAGGCACCAGGGGAGCTAGTGGTTGTGATAAAATGTTCATTGGGTGTATCCCAATTCCTCAAAGACTTATTTGAGGGTGAGTAGTGGAATGACCGTCCCTCAGTGTGTGTGTATATAGAATCTCGCTCCAGGTATTTATTTATTTTACCTTTATTTAACCAGGCAAGTCAGTTAAGAACAAATTCTTATTTTATACAATCCTAATAAAAAAGAAGACGATTGTAGTGTGTGAGGGACTCCGTAAGCTCTTCCTACAGGCTCCTTATCAGACCCCACCACTCAGAGGATCATCCTACTCATTGGAATTAAGATTTTGCGTGGCTGCTGGCTCCGCCAGAAGTCTGACTTCATCTCCCTCCTCCATAAATGTGTAATGTACCTGCTTCAGCACTTACCTTTGGATGCAAGTTCATTTAACAGTGTGGCCATTTCTCATCTCAGAGTCGCTCCTAAGCAGAGGAGACGAGGCCAAGATGGAATTTGGGGCCTGGATTCTCTGCTTTTAAAAGCACATCCATTCAACGTCAATCTCAACTTTGCCAACAGAGACAAAATAAACATGACAGTGGGATACACCGAGTGGATGAAACATTAGGAACACCTCTTTCCATGACAGACTGACCAGGTGAATGCTATGATCCCTTATTGATGTCACCTCTTAAATCCACTTCAATCAGTGTAGATGAAGGGGAGGAGACAGGTTAAAGAAGGATTTTTAAGCCTTGAGACATGGATTGTGTATGTGTGCCATTCAGAGGGTGAATGGGGAAGACAGAATATTTAAGCTTCCACCACTCCCTCACCCCCATCCTACCCCATGCATTCTGAAAGCCTATCACGTAACAATATTTATTTTACCAGGTAAGTTGACTGAGAACACATTCTCATTTACATCAACGAGCTGGGGTATAGTTACAGGGGAGATTAACGAGCCAATTGGAAGCTGGATATGATGAGGTAGGCCATGATGGTATGAGGGTCAGATTGGGAATTTAGCCAGGACAACGGGGTTAACACCCCTACTCTTAATATAACATTTTTAAACCAGAAGAAAGACTTCCTCCTACTGGTTCCCCAACACCACTTTCAGCAGCATCTGGTCTCCCATCCAGGAACTGATCAGAACTAACCCTGCTTAGCTTCAAAGGCAAGCCAGCAGTGGGATATAGAGTGGTATGCTGCTGGCCTAATACAATATATCAAACAAATCAAACATAATATATCAAACGTAATATAAACATATCAAACACAATATATCAAACACAACATATCAAACATAATATAAACATATCAAACACAATATATCAAACATATCAAATATAATATATCAAACATATCAAATATAATATATCAAACATATCAAATATAATATATCAAACATATCAAACATAATATATCAAACATATCAAATATAATATAAACATATCAAATATAATATATCAAACATATCAAACATAATATATCAAACATATCAAACATAATATATCAAACATATCAAACATAATATATCAAACATATCAAATATAATATATCAAACATATCAAATATAATATATCAAACATATCAAATATAATATATCAAACATATCAAACATATCAAATATAATATATCAAACATATCAAATATAATATATCAAACATATCAAATATAATATATCAAACATATCAAACATAATATATCAAACATATCAAATATAATATATCAAACATATCAAACATAATATAAACATATCAAACATAATATAAACATATCAAACATAATATATCAAACATATCAAACATAATATATCAAACATATCAAATATAATATATCAAACATATCAAATATAATATATCAAACATATCAAACATAATATATCAAACATATCAAACATAATATATCAAACATATCAAATATAATATATCAAACATATCAAATATAATATATCAAACATATCAAATATAATATAAACATATCAAATATAATATAAACATATCAAATATAATATATCAAACATATCAAATATAATATATCAAACATATCAAATATAATATATCAAACATATCAAATATAATATATCAAACATATCAAACATAATATATCAAACATATCAAATATAATATATCAAACATATCAAATATAATATATCAAACATATCAAATATAATATATCAAACATATCAAATATAATATATCAAACATATCAAACATAATATATCAAACATAATATATCAAACATATCAAACATAATATATCAAACATATCAAATATAATATATCAAACATATCAAATATAATATATCAAACATATCAAATATAATATATCAAACATATCAAATATAATATATCAAACATATCAAATATAATATATCAAACATATCAAACATAATATATCAAACATAATATATCAAACATATCAAACATAATATATCAAACATATCAAATATAATATATCAAACATATCAAATATAATATATCAAACATATCAAACATAATATAAACATATCAAATATAATATATCAAACATATCAAATATAATATATCAAACATATCAAACATAATATATCAAACATATCAAATATAATATAAACATATCAAATATAATATATCAAACATATCAAATATAATATATCAAACATATCAAATATAATATATCAAACATATCAAATATAATATATCAAACATATCAAACATAATATATCAAACATATCAAATATAATATATCAAACATAATATATCAAACATATCAAATATAATATATCAAACATATCAAATATAATATATCAAACATATCAAACATAATATATCAAACATATCAAATATAATATATCAAACATATCAAATATAATATATCAAACATATCAAACATAATATATCAAACATAATATAAACATATCAAACATAATATAAACATATCAAACATAATATATCAAACATATCAAATATAATATATCAAACATATCAAATATAATATATCAAACATATCAAATATAATATATCAAACATATCAAACATAATATATCAAACATATCAAACATAATATATCAAACATATCAAATATAATATATCAAACATATCAAATATAATATATCAAACATATCAAATATAATATATCAAACATATCAAACATATCAAACATATCAAATATAATATATCAAACATATCAAATATAATATATCAAACATATCAAATATAATATATCAAACATATCAAATATAATATATCAAACATATCAAATATAATATATCAAACATATCAAATATAATATATCAAACATATCAAACATAATATATCAAACATAATATATCAAACATATCAAACATAATATATCAAACATATCAAATATAATATATCAAACATATCAAATATAATATATCAAACATATCAAATATAATATATCAAACATATCAAACATAATATATCAAACATATCAAATATAATATATCAAACATATCAAATATAATATATCAAACATATCAAATATAATATATCAAACATATCAAATATAATATATCAAACATATCAAACATAATATATCAAACATATCAAATATAATATATCAAACATATCAAACATAATATATCAAACATATCAAATATAATATATCAAACATATCAAATATAATATATCAAACATATCAAACATAATATATCAAACATAATATATCAAACATATCAAATATAATATATCAAACATATCAAATATAATATATCAAACATATCAAACATAATATATCAAATATAATATATCAAACATATCAAACATAATATATCAAACATAATATATCAAACATATCAAACATAATATATCAAATATAATATATCAAACATATCAAACATAATATATCAAACATAATATATCAAACATATCAAATATAATATATCAAACATATCAAATATAATATATCAAACATATCAAACATAATATATCAAACATAATATATCAAACATATCAAACATAATATATCAAACATATCAAATATAATATATCAAACATATCAAATATAATATATCAAACATATCAAACATAATATAAACATATCAAATATAATATATCAAACATATCAAATATAATATATCAAACATATCAAACATAATATATCAAACATATCAAATATAATATAAACATATCAAATATAATATATCAAACATATCAAATATAATATATCAAACATATCAAATATAATATATCAAACATATCAAATATAATATATCAAACATATCAAATATAATATATCAAACATATCAAACATAATATATCAAACATATCAAATATAATATATCAAACATAATATATCAAACATATCAAATATAATATATCAAACATATCAAATATAATATATCAAACATATCAAATATAATATATCAAACATATCAAACATATCAAACATAATATATCAAACATATCAAATATAATATATCAAACATATCAAATATAATATATCAAACATATCAAATATAATATATCAAACATATCAAATATAATATATCAAACATATCAAATATAATATATCAAACATATCAAACATAATATATCAAACATATCAAACATAATATATCAAACATAATATATCAAACATATCAAATATAATATATCAAACATATCAAATATAATATATCAAACATATCAAATATAATATATCAAACATATCAAACATAATATATCAAACATATCAAATATAATATATCAAACATAATATATCAAACATATCAAATATAATATATCAAACATATCAAATATAATATATCAAACATATCAAATATAATATATCAAACATATCAAACATAATATATCAAACATATCAAACATAATATATCAAACATATCAAACATATCAAACATAATATATCAAACATATCAAATATAATATATCAAACATATCAAATATAATATATCAAACATATCAAATATAATATATCAAACATATCAAATATAATATATCAAACATATCAAACATAATATATCAAACATATCAAATATAATATATCAAACATATCAAACATAATATATCAAACATATCAAACATAATATATCAAACATATCAAACATATCAAATATAATATAAACATATCAAACATATCAAATATAATATATCAAACATATCAAACATATCAAATATAATATAAACATATCAAATATAATATATCAAACATATCAAATATAATATATCAAACATATCAAATATAATATATCAAACATATCAAACATAATATATCAAACATATCAAACATATCAAATATAATATATCAAACATATCAAATATAATATATCAAACATATCAAATATAATATATCAAACATATCAAACATAATATATCAAACATATCAAACATATCAAATATAATATATCAAACATATCAAATATAATATATCAAACATATCAAACATATCAAATATAATATATCAAACATATCAAACATAATATATCAAACATATCAAATATAATATATCAAACATAATATATCAAACATATCAAATATAATATATCAAACATATCAAATATAATATATCAAACATATCAAACATATCAAATATAATATATCAAACATATCAAATATAATATATCAAACATATCAAACATATCAAATATAATATATCAAACATATCAAACATAATATATCAAACATATCAAATATAATATATCAAACATAATATATCAAACATATCAAATATAATATATCAAACATATCAAACATAATATATCAAACATATCAAATATAATATATCAAACATATCAAACATAATATATCAAACATATCAAATATAATATATCAAACATATCAAATATAATATATCAAACATATCAAATATAATATATCAAACATATCAAATATAATATATCAAACATATCAAACATAATATATCAAACATATCAAATATAATATAAACATATCAAACATATCAAATATAATATATCAAACATATCAAATATAATATATCAAACATATCAAATATAATATATCAAACATATCCGAATGCAGATTCCTCATCATACTGAGAAGGGACTTATATATGAGACCTGTGCCTCAGATGAACACATTAGCATGAGTCAGCTCTTTATTTCCTGCTCAAAAGGGCCATTAAGGCACCTCAGGCCATTCTTTACAGGCCACCAGCCTGCCAGTCAGGCCCAAACAGCTGTAGTTTCCAGCTACCTTCACGGGCAGCCAGCTAGCGAGCCAGACACAGACAGCTGTAGTTTCTAGCTACATTCACAGCTTCCTTCTTCATTTAAGCCCATGGTATTCAGTGCCATTATCTGGGCCAAGGTTGCACACATCCAGTAGGCCAGCCGTTCTTCCCAAAGGCAAATGTATGTAGGCCTAAATTAATTAAAAAGCACGTCCTTATGCGTGGCAGCTGCTCTATGGGATGGGGACTCTGACAGGGCTTCCCAAGTTCGGTCCTGGGGCCCCCACTGGCTGTATAGTGTTAGGGCAAAAAACAAAACGTGCACCCATGTGGGGCCCCAGGACCGAGTTAGGGAAACCCTGCTCTATGGGATGGGGACTCCGTGGGATGGGTGCTTGGAGACAGAAAATAACTAATGTATCAACAAGGACATGAAGGACATGACACCTTGTTTTGAATCATTGAAGGACAGGACACCTTGTTTTGAATCATTGAAGGACACGATACCTTGTTTTGAATCATTGAAGGACACGACACCTTGTTTTGAATCATTGAAGGCAATAACAAAAATGATTGATATGGACCTTTTTTGCAGAATGTGCCTTTACCCTGTTCTCCCATCCTCTTCATTCAGCCCGGTGTTGGCCACAGTCACAACCAACTGCAAGGAGTGCATTATTCGTCATGACAACCTAATTCACTAGCATCCGAGAGTAAACTTCACAAGCCATCAGTGTCAGGGTACTTCCCCTCCCCTACCCCCTTTTAACACTCAGAAGTGACAAATCAGCCCCCACTCGCTCACTCCCTCTGCACGGTGGCGCATTCGGTCTCGGATTCAGACTCTTCATTCCCCTCTTCATCACTTCAAAGAGAAAAGGCGTCTTTTCAGCAGTCTCTATGTTTTCCTATATACACACTGAACAAATATATATTTTACTGAGTTACAGTTCATATGAGGAAATCAGTCAATGGAAGTAAATAAATTAGGCTCTAATCTATGGATTTCACATGACTGGGAATACAAATATGTATCTGTTGGTCACAGATACCTTCACAGTATTTTTGCGCATTCAAATTGCCATCTATAAAATGAAATTGTGTTCTTTGTCCGTAGCTTATGCCTGCCCATACCATAACTCCACCGCCACCATGGGGCACTCTGTTCACAACGTTGATGTCAGCAAACTGCTCGCCCACACAACGCCATACACATGGTCTGCGGTTGTGTGGCCAGTTGAACGTACTGCCAAATTCTCTAAAACAACGTTGGAGGCAGCTTATGGTAGAGAAATGAACATCAAATTCTCTGGCAAAAGCTCGGTTAGACATTCCTGCTGTCAGCATGTCAATTGCACACTCCCTCAAAACTTGAAACATCTGTGGCATTGTGTTGTGTGACAAAAATGCATGTTTTAGAGTGGCCTTTTTTGTCCCCAGCACAAGGTGCACCTGTGTAATGATCATGCTGTTTAATCAGATTAATGATATGACACACCTGTCAGGTGGATGGAATATCTTGGCAAAGGAGAAATGCTCACTAACTAGAATGTCAACAAATGTGTGCACAACATTTGAGAGAAATCAGCTTTTTGTGAGTATGGAACATTTCTGGGATCTTTTATTGCAGCTCATGAAACATGGACCAACTCTTTACATGTTGTGTTTATATTTTTGTTCAGTGTAGTTTGTTTTCACTCCCTCTTCTCTTTACCCACTACAGTACTCTCATCTGGCCAAAAACAGAGAGAGATGTTTGTTTGTGTCAAGACATTTTGGCCAAAATCTAATCTAATCCTAGATAAGGCTGAAATCAAAAGTCAAAAGTACCAAAGCACCAAATCATCAGTCAAATTTATAAAGGACTTTTTACATCAGCAGGTGTCAAAGTAATGTCAACACTCAATTCAACATGTCCCCCAAACTCAGGTTGTGTTGCCCTTCGCATGGATAAGGTGCTTGCTCTCTTTTGAGTCCACTTTTCCTAGGACCACAATGGTTGCATTCATAGTAAAAAAAAGAGGCAAGAACAATCGCAGCAATCTGTAGAACACAGTAATTATATCACAAAGACAGGAACAATCACAGCAATCTGTAGAACACAGTAGTTATATCACAAAGACAGGACCAGGCTAATGCATGTGAACGTTGGATGGCTTCCTTCCAGGTGGTACTCACGGCACCATTAATCAAGTGAGTTTCCCCCTATATGACAACAACACTAATTGTTGCTGAAAAGAGAGAATGTCACAGCTTTCTATCGTCTCCATTAAAACACGTCTGCAATCTAATTCACTTGAGATCTCTTCACCACTCGTTGATCTCATTGAAACAGTGATCTCACGGAAACAGAACACACAAGGACAGGACACATAATGTGACCAAGAGAACGAGATTGGTCTCAATCTCAACGTTCTATAGACAAGAGAAAAGCAACAGGGAGTGAGATGTAACACAGCAGTGAACTAGGGAGAGAGAAGGGAGTTAAAAGATTGACTGACGGGCAGGGGTGGAAAGGTGATGGGGATTGCATACTTCAGGGTTCACTGCTCCTCCAGTCTGATTACTAGACCAGCAGCCACAATCAGCTGCGCAAACCAAAGATATATTGACAAGTGCCAACAAATCTCATGAACTTTCCATTCTCCTTCTGCAATGGACTGGAGAGTTACCCCCCCATAAAGTGTCCTTCATCAGATGGATTCCTGAGCCCGGGTCAGTGGAAAGAGTACTAAAGAATCGGTTAGGTAGTCAACGCTCCAGCGCCTCTCTGACAGGATGAATTACAGTAGCCAGTGAGATAGCCAGCCATCAGCGACAGTAGGCAGGGAGGTAGACGGTAGGAACGGAAGGATCTCAGCTAGACTGAAAGAATCCTACTCAAGTAGACAACCTTTACTTCAGAGAAAGAAAATGGCGACAGGTACAAAGTCGTCATCAAGGCAAAGGGTGGCTACTTTGAAGAATCTTAAATATATTTTGAGTTGTTTAACAATTTTTGGGTTACTACATGATTCCAATGTGTTATTTCATAGTTTTGTTGTCTTCACTATTATTCTACAATGTAGAAAATAGTAAAAAATTAAGAAAAACCCTGGAATAAGTAGGTGTCCAAACTTTTGACTGGTACTGTTTTTATATATCTGTATTAAACAATGAAAAGTATTCGTCTAAAATGAATGAAAATGATCTATATGACATTGCAACATAGCCTACAAGGATAGACAATTACACACATTTTCATAAAACAGATGTATGAGTGCACTCCCATAAAAAAGACGCACTGGTAGCCGTAGCGGGTTGTTATTGTAGGTCAATCAAAGCGGCGCTACAGTCTGAGGCTCCACTGTAGCAAGTGAAGAGGAAAATGTCCAGTCAATGCTAAATTGAAGTAGAAGTTAGCTACATGAGAAGGGCGTTGGTTCATAAGAATGGTGTTGTTGTAGACATGTACACCACGGAGAGCGCAGCAACATAGCATGAATTAGCCTTGCTACTTTAGCTAGTTAGCTTCTTTACAACTATTTGATACAGTCACTACCATTTGGTATGAGATAACCTATTGCAGTCACACGTTTGTCTAATTTGCGCGAGTCGGTTTGGCTGCCTCCTCTCCCATGTCACACACACCAGCCCCTGATCCCCCCCTACCCTTCTGCTGAAATAAGCAGAGCGCAGTGCACCGGCTCTCTCGAGTAGTGGCGAGAGTAACGTGTGTGACGTGTGTGTGGAGGTGAGGGGGGTGAGGGAGGGAGGGAGGTGAGGTGAGGTGGAGGGGTGTTTTTTTTAAACATGAATTTGGACTATCCGGATTACCGAAAAAGTACGATATTCGATTAGTGAAATAATTTCAAACGCCCATCCCTACTATATGCCATCTCCTGCCATTGTTTGAGCTAGATGAGAGTGACGTTGTTTCATATTAATGGTGTAACTCAATTTGTAACTGTGTCGCACTGTTTTGCTTTATCTTGGCCAGGTCGCAGTTGAAAATGAGAACTTGTTCTCAACAGGCCTACCTGGTTAAATAAAGGTGAAAAAACAACATAAGTGCCCTCTGATCCAAAAAAGTACCTGGAGTAAAAGTATTTTCGCAATATTCCGAAAAAAAGGAAACATTACCAGCACATCACCTGGGCCCCAGGTTCAATTCCTGGTCGAGCTACCAGATAGATTTGCTACACTGATGTAGGCAGTGTCATGGAGCATTGGCGTTTAAAGGAGGCCATCAAAGGCGTGTCCCATCAGTATGGGCTCAAGGGAATTGTGAGAGTGAAGCACAGCCATGTGCATTCAGAAGGGAGAGGTAGTAACTACAACATGTATAGCGACCTTGTTAAGAGCGTCAAGCCTCTGTGTAATGGATAAAGTGTTGAACAGACAGCTGCAGAGACCCAGATCCAAGTCCCAGTCGAGCTACCCGCCGACTTCGCTAGAATAGTCTGTAACGACATCCGTTTCATAGTAGGCTATTGATTATCATCCATAGGCTAGGCCTATGATAATTCCCTAGCGGTAATATTCCGTTTGCAATTCGAACATGTCCATGGCATTTTAAATGACTTGATAACCCGTATCCAATATTTGAATTTGAGATCCATTAGAGATGTTCTTTGCCATAGACATAATGTGCCAGCAAGGGGTTTAGTTCAGTACTGTAGTTTTCCACTGAAGTCCAGGAAAGAGGAGACAGATGCCTGGTTTTAATGTCTATGCTCAGATCCAGGAGCATCTCACTTGTTACTCATGGTGATAATTCCGCCTGCCTTTTGTTTTTGCTTGTAATTGAATTCAGAGAAAGCAGCATGTATAATTCCATCCACAAAATCTGGTGATGGGATATAATTGTGAGAGGGAATAACATCACGTGAGCTTATTTATTTGAAGTCCATAACCATGCAGTGATTAATACATGCGCATTGCCAATTATGATCGGAGAATTACATGCGCCTATCGTTCTCTTCCCCCAATATTATCTGTTCCAAACTAAACCCCCTTAACTCATCCAGGCTCACCCCCTGCGGAGAACGAATCAATGCAAACACTGGAGCAGCTGACACCGGTTCATGCATTATTTAATCCGTTCGAGGCGTTATGATAGCGAGCATCACGATGCCAACTAATAAAACGTCACCCATGCATGTTGCGTTTTTTTTCTCTGGGAATAGTCCAAGCTCAAATGATTCGCCTTTATTTCAAGAAGCCGTCCAGGAAAGGGATTTGGGGTGCATTTTGTGGATGAGAGATCGATACATGTTAAAAAATGACCCTAGCTACATGTTACATTTGGTTAAAATGCATGCAATAACAAATGTTTCAGTTCACGGGGAGTTTCTCATCAGATGACGTATTTAAATGTATTTCTCACCTGTGCCAGTAGTGGCATCTTGAGTGACTGATGTGATGCGCTGACTGGAGATGAAATTTGGAAAACAAAATGAGAGGGCATCGACATGAGGCAACAGTGATCATGAGATAGGGAATTACAAGATCTCGAGCCTATAACCGAGTCACTCTTTGAAATGCCTGAAGATCAGGAGATTCGGCACAATAAAATCTATTTCCGATGCAATTACGCAGAACTGGACCGCAAGAACAGCCACCTACCTACATGTGCTCAATGTGACACCTAACAAAATTGTATGTTTAGGCTATTTACAAGCAGGTATTTAGGTTAGATAATTTCAGCAGGTTGCGGTAGACTCAGCTATACGTAAACACCGTTATCCACTGTTAATGCATGATAATTTAGCCAGCAACATGTCAATGGATGAACACGACAACAGATTGAACGCAAACTACCTCACCTGCTAACAGCTTGGCAGTAGCGGTTTCACGGCGTCTTCAAAATACACCAGAACAAACAGGAACCCGTGTATGGAAAAGCGGTGTTGTATCTCCGGATAGATGCTGCTCCTAGAAAGCAGGGGTATGGCAAGCTGTCACTCCTGGAAGCCCAGGCGAATGCTCCATAGACGCTGACGCATCAGTGCCAAGCCGTGCCCGAGAGCGTAAGACGACTGTCCTTAACCTGCAGCTGCCGGGTTTTGCACCATGTGGCGCTGTTACACCGACTGTGCACGACAGTCGAGGTGAAGGGAGGCGCATCTGTGACAGCCGAAAGTCAGACACTGATGTGGTTTTCCAAAAGCAAGGCAGTGCAACATGGTAGCGTTGCCATAAAAGTCTTTTTTTTTGTAATGTCGAAATAAACTTTTCCAAATATGTGGAGGCGACTATAAATTGGTCAGAGGCCCTCAAATATCACATTTTAATTGTACATATATATACTGTGTATATATACTGTGTATATATATTAAGTTGGTTCCTGTTTCAGTCACGTGTAGGACAAACAAATACAACATAATGATTGGTTGAGTCTACCACAATGCAGGCAATGGCTGCAGGATGAAGTTGAAGAGCAACTGCTTTTGATCACATGGTTTTTGCAAAGTTCATGCAGTCTTCATGTCAGCGCAAGTCGGACAGTTTTTATCCCTGTAATGCCACACACTTTGGAAGGCAAAGTGATCTGTTAGAATCGCGGCCATAGCCTAGACGTAACACAGTAAATGACACTCAAACTAAACTGAACAAAAATATTAACTCAACATGTAAAGTGTTGACCCCATGGTTCCTGAACTGAAATAACATATCCCAGAAATGTTCCATATGCACAAAAAGCTAATTTCTCTCAAATATTGTGCACAAATTTGTTTACATCCCAGTTAGTGAGCATTTCTCAATTGTAAAGATAATCCATCCACCTCACAGGTGTGGCATATCAAGAAGCTGATTAAACAGCACGATCATTACACAGGTGCACCTTGTGCTGGGGACAATAAAAAGCCTCTCTAAAATGTGCATTTTTGTCACACAACACAATACCACATATCTCTCACGTTTTGAGAGAGCATGCAATTGGAATGCTGACGACAGGAATGTCTACCAGAGCTGTTGGCAGAGAATTTTATGTTCACTTCTCCATCATAAGTCGCCTCCAACATAATTTTAGAGAATTTGGCAGTATGTCCAACCGGCCTCACAACCACAGATCACGTGTAACCACGCCAGCCTAGGCCCTCCACATCTGGCTTATTCACCTGAGTTACAGTTCCTTCTATGAACTGTAACTCAGTAAAATCTTAGAAATTGTTGCATGTTCGATTTCTATTTTTGTTCAGTATATAATATGTAGAATAGGAAATCATATCAGCTCTATAGATCACATTTCGATAATTTGAACCGTTCAGGACATCACACCTTCCTCCACTCAGTTTAGCAGCGGTGCGGTGAATCAACAGTGATAACTATGATACAATTAAACTCAGTGTGCAGATTGATTCTGTCTACTGGACTTCACAGAGAAACAGAGATCAAACATCACAACTAAAAAAAGTAAGTAAGCGTTTCACTGTAAGGTCTATCTATACCTGTTGTATTCGGAGAACGTTACAAATACAATTTGATTTGATTTACTTTGGCCCGCAGTCACTCGGCCCTTTGTAAATCTTATTTTCTTCGTTTGAGGAACCCCATTTATTGGACTAAAGATGACAAAATCAGGGCTGAAGTTTGCAGGAATTGTATCTGAACCTTTCAGGTCAAAAAACACACCTCTCATAATGTTTGCACCGTGGTGACGAGTGTTTAATTAGAAAATCTACCTCAATCCAGGGATGGAAGATGTTCCTCTAATTATCCAAAATGACAATTTGAGAAGATTGAAATACTGCTAGTTTTGAATTAAATTATTTCGTCCTCATGCTAGGCTAGCTAATGCTAAAGCGGCCCATTCGATTCCATGAAAATGTGATGCCTAGCGTTGGAGTGAGCTACGGAAAGTGTTGCTGAATTTACTCCAGTGTCTGTTTTCTTCAATGTGCTTACCTCGTCTTACACTGTATGGATTTCAATCAACACTTGCTTCCGCCGAGGAGGAACCTTGTATTTTTGTTCTCAAATGAGATTCATAGATCCCTTACACTTTTAAGAACAACCACTGAAAATATAGAGGCAATCTCTTATGAATCATACCACCAGGAGGCACTGTGGTATGAGACAACAGCTCAACAAGCTGTTGATACAACAGCCCTATTCAGTATTGTTCGTCGGGGTCTTTGCTTGTTTAGAACAACTGTATGAATCAAAGCAACAGCCAACCATCAGCTTAACATCCATCCTACACTCTTGGATGAAAAGGGAGGTGTCCCAGAGCAGATCTTCAGGTCTTCAGGGTCGTCCCATGCAACATTTTGCTGGCTGGGATGTCACAATGACGTCATTTTTAGCCCGGGCTGGCACTGCTCTATTTACACCTCCAATATATTTTTGTGGGTGTTGATTTTTAGGATGCAACTTGATCGTGTCGCAGTATTGTTAATTTGTGTGTGGCGTTGCTGGGTATCCACGGCAACCGGTCTCACCGATACAGAGACATGAAGTTGAGATTAGGGAACATTTTCAAGATCTCCTTCACATAGAATTGAACAGAGAGCTCTGAAAGTCCTACAAAGATTTTTTTGTGTGCCAAGTTCCCCGTTTCTCTATGCTCCGACCACTGTTTGAAAGCTAGTCTTCTCTCTCCTGCTCCTTTCCCACAGTGCTGATCTAGGCTGACTTCTCTGGTCTGTCAGTGGTGCATCGCTGTGCCACCACTAGCCTCTACAGCTCATGGAGAGAAATCACACACTATAAAATGTGTTTTCATTGCGTGCTCCCCTAATTAGAATTGATCTATACAAACACACTGTCCGCGTTGCACTGTGCTCCACATCCCATCGCCATGACAAATACACAGATAGGAGGAGAAAATATGGCTGCTAATTATTTTTGCCTCTACAAACATCACTGATGAGTCTAATTCAGGGGTGATCATAGGTGTCCACAACCTGCTCTGATAATGAGTGAGTTCACACCCAGTGTATGTGTGATTTGAATAAATCACAGACATGGGAACACAATTGAATCCCTGGCAACTGTCCATGTCATGAACACCAGTGACTCTTACAGCATCCGATTACTCCTGTGGCATCCAAGAGGACTCTTACAGCATCCGGTTACTCCTGTGGCATCCAAGAGGACTCTTACAGCATCCGGTTACTCCTGTGGCATCCAAGAGGACTCTTACAGCATCCGATTACTCCTGTGGCATCCAAGAGGACTCTTACAGCATCCGATTACTCCTGTGGCATCCAAGAGGACTCTTACAGCATCCGGTTACTCCTGTGGCATCCAAGAGGACTCTTACAGCATCCGGTTACTCCTGTGGCATCCAAGAGGACTCTTACAGCATCCGGTTACTCCTGTGGCATCCAAGAGGACTCTTACAGCATCCGGTTACTCCTGTGGCATCCAAGAGGACTCTTACAGCATCCGGTTACTCCTGTGGCATCCAAGAGGACTCTTACAGCATCCGATTACTCCTGTGGCATCCAAGAGGACTCTTACAGCATCCGGTTACTCCTGTGGCATCCAAGAGGACTCTTGCAGCATCCATTCACTAAAATCCAGTTTTTTTTGTCAACCAATGGATGAATATGCAGAAATATTCACATTTCTGCCTCTACCCCTGTTCAATGTTTGCATTTGAATGTGTTCATTTGTATAATATAGAAAAGAAAACAATGAAAAAGGACACATTATATTTTGGATGTTGATCTTAAAAACAGACAGATTACTTTTATCTCTAATACAATTAGTCTTATACTGACAAACAGGCTTTGAAATCATGGACATACAAATTGGTATAAGTTCAATTCCCCGCCCGCCTATGACACTTTAATTGGGGAGGACGGGCTCATAGTAACGTCTGGAACGGAATGAATGTAACGATATTACACACATCCAACACCTGGTTTTCCAATGTTTTCATCCACTCCATTTCATTCATTATTATGAGCAGGTCTCCCCTCACCAGCCTCCTCTGCTGTACCTAAGGTTCATGAAGACGTGGGTAATTTAGCCTATGATTTACAACATACTCACTTCAGATCAAAAGCTATGGATGTGAAACTCAGAGAACACAAGCAAGCCACCGTTGTTCAAAGTCATCAGGCCCTACTCTCGCATCTCACCCATTATCTCCTGCCAACCTGAAGTCCTTCCCCAAGGTTATCACTGTCTTCACCTGCTATGGTTGACCAGGCTCAGACAAGAGCTCCAGTCGCCATATCATGAATACTCAATTAGGGACGAGGCAAGTGGGATGCGGCTCGCTTTTCAACATGTCTGCATTACCAATCAGCCCATTGACTCCAATTACGCCCGCGTGGCACTAACTGGTGAGCTCATTATGTCTGCTCCCTGGAGTCATCACTCCACTGTGACATTCACTCAAGGTAACACAGACAAGACAGCCTGTTTGTTAGTCTGTCTCTGTATCCTGGTCAGGGTCCAGATTGGCAACTATCTAGTAAGGCCATCACTGAGAGACAATAACTCACAGCCGGAATACATTGTCCTGAGCTGTTTTGCCAGATATCCATCTTTTCACAGGGAAGGGTCTTAACAGCCTTCAAACATTGAGATGTATCACCATCGGTCAAGCTGATGTGTGATCCAACACCCTACTGTATATTTTTTCAGAAGGCTAATAATGTTTTAAATTGGGGGTATTTACCCAGAGAAAGTTAGCCATTGCCAGACAAAAAAGCTAAATAGCAGGGGAGGCCTCGTATACAAGTGTCCGTGTGGTTTCTGACCTCAATCGGGCTGAGGCATCTGGGATGATTATGTTTAGCCTCTCTCAAGGGATTCCCTGAAATGTATATATGACCAAATCATTTGTGAGAGATTGTGGGAGATTGGCTCAAGCTGTGTTCAACTGGTAATTGACAACTGTATATTAGGTTGTTGCTCCAGCTGTGAGATGTCATGCTGTAGAATCATTTAAGGGACATTCATGCCTTATGGCTGTGGAACAGCCCAGACTGAAGGTCAAACTAATGAGCTGCAATGCTACTCTGTCTGAATAAATATCAAACAAAATCGCAACATGATTTGTGAAGTACTTCGGACCTCTTAAGCCTACTTCACACTGCAGATCTTCATGCTCAAATCGGTTTTGTTTTTGAAATCCGTTTTGGACCAAATTGGATGTGAGTTCAAACGGCAGTCATTTTCTGCCATTGCTACGCTAGTTGTCATAGTAACGACAGGTGTGTGTGCAGTGGTGTAGGCTGGTGGTGGTGTTTGTGCTTCCTATCACTCAGAAGTTATGTAGCTGGCTAAGGTGACAACAATGCCTGCCATGGACGTTTCCCAGTTGTTCAAAATCTTAGTGCAAGAACACATTTAAAGCCTCAAAGGATAAGATGATCCACTTGTCAAATGAGTCCTTTTTGGCCACAGCAGTCAAGTAGATAACTAGGTAGTTGTTTAGCATTCTAGCACCTTCACTAATTGGTTTGTAAACAATTAAGTAGCTAGTTGGCTACCACATGATCTTGTCAAACTGTCAACAGAGTAGCTAGCAAGCAACAAGATTAAAAACCACGAGGGAAAATACATCAGATTTGACCGTTCAGACACATGTCGCATGGCCAGGAATCAGATTTATATCTGATTACGAAGGTGGAATGTGGCTTGACATATCCTATTCTGTGTGCTTTTTGGCTGTTCAGACTGAAGAAAAAATAACAGATTTGAATCGGATATGCAACATTTAGTTTATTTGAGTCACTTTAAAATGCCATTGTGAACACGACTTTTGTGTTGCATTTTTTCTTTCTATTCTGTTTATCACGTTGTTCTCATTCACCCAGACCCTGTCTTCCTCCAACCAGACAGCACCATTTTCAAGCTTGCACTTCACTTCTGGGTCTCATCAAGAGTATTCTCTGTGCATGTGCTTGGCACTAAGACAAAGTTAGACCCTGCTTATGCAAACTGCAAATGTCAGCTCAGCACCCCTCCCTGGTCCATTAGGTTCCCTGCTTGCCTGAGACATTCATTCATCTTCACATAGTCAGTCACACACTCCTCCAAGCACCAGCCACTGTGTCTGATGCCCGCTGTGGTTGTGTACATTGATCTGACCCAACTCATCATCTCCAGTTGGTTCCATCAATGGACTGTACTCGTTCTAAGATGTCTCCAAGGATGGGGTGTGTGTGTGTGTGTGTGTGTGTGTGTGTGTGTGTGTGTGTGTGTTTGCTCACCAAGGAGGTCTAGCAGACATTAGCACTGATATTATTTTGAGCCTGCACTCATATTTACTTTTCTGTTCTTGTCATAGCAACAAGGACATTCTATTGAAGCACCATACAGTGTAGTGCCTGTTGCTGTCCTATAAAGGACGATGCTACAGTCATCCAGATTCCAGGTTTTCAACACCAGGTAGGAACAGCAGTGCACTATCCAAATGCTGCAGCTTTGAGCAATTACAGAGGATCTTAGGCCCAGTTCAGAGTATTCTTTCCACGTCACAAACCATAGTCTCAAATGGACCAAAAAAATGTGATTAAAAGACGAAAGGACATTGAACACATTGGAAAGATTCATGTATACTCCCTAGCTGCAATATGTCCACCCAGGCGTATCTTCTAGACGTTAGATCCATTCCCAAAACTGACCACACATCTCATATTAGTTCAAACAGGTTCATGTCAGGAAAAATATTGTCCATGTCAAAGTCAGAACATTTACAGACATAGAAGTAGACTATATGTTTTTAGTAGCCTGGACAAAATGCCAACGTCATGTAGTCACACTCATTACCTCATATACCCACAAGTCTTTGCTTTCAGGGGTTTCCTTTGGCCTGTCTTAATGCCTGAACCATATTTATTTCATCTACTTGCATAGTCATTGATCACATGAATGTAGATGACATAAATGACTGTTTCACGATTCAATAAATGGTTTCGTTGTGAGGCATCTGGATTTAATCGCTGGTAGTTCATAAACAATACGTGGACAGAGACCAGAGTGGGACAGGGCTGGCGCTACATGTCTCCTGCATCGTTATCATTCATCTACTTGCATAGTCATTGATCACATGAGTAAGCATTTTGCTACACTCACAATAACATCTGCTAACCATGTGTATGTGACCCATAACATTTTATTTGATTTGATCTGGTTGGGATAACCTCTGCAGGTCAGAGTTGTGTTCTCTGTCTGTCTGTCCCTCCCACCTACTTCTAAAACCTCCCAGATCAACCATCAGCCTTGACAAAGCTGTTCTCGCAATTGATTACATACGTCTGATAAGAATCACAGAAAGCCATAGAGAAGAGATTACTTCTGCATGTGAGCAAATACCTTTGGTTGTGCTTCCTTACCACAATTGGCGTCTTACCAGATAGTGAACTAGCAAAGATATTTTATAAGGGTTAATGTGCAATATTTTCTGCTGCTAAATAGATATTTAAATATATGATATATTTCCCTTGATTCTATCTTATGAATGCCTCAGCATTGAACAACTGTTTTTATCCCACCATA
The DNA here is from genome assembly GCF_013265735.2 of Oncorhynchus mykiss. NCBI lineage: Eukaryota > Metazoa > Chordata > Actinopteri > Salmoniformes > Salmonidae > Oncorhynchus > Oncorhynchus mykiss. The sequence goes on from NC_048585.1 coordinate 13,616,231, forward strand.
AGACAAAATATAAGGTTGTTTTGAATCCATGCTTTTAACAATGTCTTTGTAAACAAAGACAGTATATATCTTCTAAATATGTTTAAAGTGATCATGTTGATCTCATGGACTATCAGTCCTTGCATCCATATCTTCATCTCTGAATTTGAGTGGTTACGTTTCTCTAGCTCCATCCCTCAATTTGATTTCAAACCAGGTGGTGGTGCTGTTGTTCAGCTGAAAAACGAATTCAGGGTTGTGGGCTGCAGTCAGGTTTGGGAAAGAAGACATGATGTTTGTTCAGTAGAGTGTTTTATTGACGTAGATAAAGTACTGAAAAGCATTACAGAAAGAAAAGGTACATCAATGTCAACATTTCATAATAAAACAGTCTTATTAAGAATGAATGAAAAAATGGTGGTCTTTGTAACAGCTACTTAGGTGAGCTGTTACAAAGCGACTTAGGTGACTAAATTAGACTTGATACACTTGACAAGCTAAAATACATTTAAAGATTAGAATCAAAGATTAGTGGGGCCTCCTGAGTGGCGCAGCAGTCTAAGGCACGGCATTGCAGTGCTTGAGGTGTCACTACAGACCGGGGTTTGATCCCAGGCTGTGTCATAGCCGGCTGTTACCGGGAGTCCCATAGGGCGGCGCACAAATGGCCCAGTATTGTGACGGTTTGGCTGGGGGAGCTTTACTTGGCTCATCGCACTCTAGCGACTCCTTATGGCGGGCCAGGCTCCTGCAGGCTGACTTCAGTCGTCAGTTGCACAGTGTTTCCTCCGACACATTGGTGCGACTGGCTTCTTGGTTAAGCGTGCGAGTGTAGTGGAGCGTGGTTTGGCGGGTCATGTTTTGGAGGATGCATGACTAGAACTTCACCTCTCCCATTGGGAAGTTGCAGCGATGAGATTCACAAAAAGGGGGTAAAATAATAATAACAATTTTTAAAGAATGAAAGATTAGCATTGCAACTGAGTTTGTCATTCTCATCTATGGCTCAGACCACCTGGGTCTGCCCTGAACACAACTCCCAGATTGTAGCTTTAAGTAGCAACCTTACCTGTTAAAGGACCTGGCCTGCCTTGTTGACCCCGAAGACACTGCCATCAGTTGCCACCTCAATCAAGGAAAGGCTGCCGGAAACAAGCTTTGTTTTGGTAGGTTTTTGGGTTCTCATCCTGGGAACAAACACGTCAATCAGGGTTTTGGAAGCAAAGTCATTGGTGAGTAGCACAATTTCTACTCTAACCTTAACTGTTATAATAAACAGTTTTAATATAATTGGTGTCCATGGGGCAGACAAGCTACTGCTCATGAAGCCAAGCGTGGCATCACTTCTCAGGCAGAATGGTACAGCTGCCTTGTTTACCCCCACAGTAAACGGGTTACCCCCCCACACATCAGACTGCTTAAGACTGCCTGAGGAACACAAAGACAGAGAGCATCTGCCAAATTACTCACACTGACAAATTGTTATGATTAGAAAACATTAAATCATTTTGTTCAAGAACAACTAGGAAAAAGTGACATCATGAAAGCTAAAAAAATTACACCTATACAAGATCTACCCTCTGAAAATAACTACAGTTATAAAGCAATGCTCTTCACTTACCAACAGTTCGCACCCAGTTACCAGCCACCCAGTTACCGGCCACCAACTTGAAGACTGTCTGTTGTGCTGATGTCCCAGATCATCTTCAGGGAACCACCCAGGTAAGTGTTTCTTGTCATGAATCTTGTTCTGGAGAAGCTCTGCAGTGGTCACTAGTTTGCGCAGCCACAAAGTAATACAAACTCATTTTAAATCTAACCTAAACCCTAATTTAACCCCACTGCTAATCCTAATTCCTAACCCTAACCTTAAATTAATACCGAAAATCACTTTTTTGTCTTGAATTTGTATAACACAGCCAATTCTTTCTTTGTGGCTGGCCTATCTAGCTGGAATCGCTTAGTTCTGCCTCCAGTGCAAAGTTCATGACAATAAACGTCAACCTGCATAATACCACGAAAGCTCCCTCAGAAAGAAGGACTGCACATGTATGGTCATTGCAACCACTTGGCCCAGTCCTGCATCAATCTGTACCACATTATAGCGATTGGGTACAAGTAGGATGGCTGCAGTGGTTCTCATATTATCTCTGTCGATCTACAGTATAAGTTTGGTGGCAGTTAGGTTGAATACATACTTTGTCCCCATATATATATATATTGTAGCCCAGCACACAGATTTCAATCCATATGAAGGAGCATCCCACAACCTGTTGAATGGGTGGTTCATGGAAGAACCCTCCTAACCAATTAGTGGCACATCCTGGAAATGTGTCCGATAATGTGACTAAACCAGGTCCACTGCTTTAGAGGTGGACAAATATCTGGATAGTTTTTTCCTCTCAACAACCTCTCAATGAACATGCAGAGCGTGTTTTACTAAGGAGGGAGGGGATTTCAACATGCAGTGATAGGTGTGACCGTCTGGGTGAACAGGCTGTGGCTCGGGTGACTGGAGTCCTTGACGATCTTTCGGGCCTTCCTCAGACACCAGCTGGAGTATGTCCTGGAGGGAAGGTAGCTCACCCCCAGTGATGTATTAGGCATTCCAAACCACACTCTGTAGAGCCTTGCAGTTGCAGTGCAGTGATGCAGCCAGACAAATTGATTTCTGGAGGTCATAGCTGCTCTTCTGTATCCATCCATATCCCCAGACCATATCCCCAGACACCAGGAATTAAAAGCAGTTTTGCATTTATTGTTTGTAATTTTAACTTTTTCTCCCCATTTTCGTGATCGCAACACTGCGATGTTGACCGCTGCGCTACTCGGGAGGCCCCAGTTTTGTGCCTTTTCATGCCATTTCCCCATGGTTTCTGTTTGTGATATTGCGAATTTTCACTGTTGGAACAATGTCCTCCATGCATTTCCTGGTGAACCCTGTGACTGAGTTTGAGTTCTATGTTATTGTCGGAGGCGACCTGGAACATTTCCCAGTCTATGTGATCAAAAAAGTCCTGTAGCATAGATTTGATTGGTCAGACCAGCGTTGAACAGATCTTACCACGGCCATTTCCTGCTTTAATTTCTCCCTATAGGTGGGTAGAAGCAGGATAGAGATGTGATCTGATTAGCCGAAGAGGGGAAAAGGGGGGGCTTTGTATCCATCCCAGAAAGAACAGTTATCTTACATTTGATTTCCTTGAGTAAAACAAGAGATGTATTGATAGAATTTCTGTAGCACTCACTAGATTTACATTGTTAGTCATCAGCCACAATGAATGCGGCCTCTGGATGTGCAGTTTACTGTTTGTTCAAAGTATAATTGTATAATTCCTTGAGTGCCAGCGTGGTGTCGGCCTGGGGAGGAATGTAAACAGCTGTGATGATAACCGATGAGAATTCTCTTAGGAGGTAGTCGTCAGGTATTCCAGATCAGGTGAGCAAAATGTGGAAAGAGTTTCTACATTACAGTAGTCACACCAAGAATTGTTGATCATGAAGCATACTCTTTCTCCTTTGTTCTTTCCTGACAAATACTTTGTCCTGTCCATCCGTTGAATGAAAAACCCAGCAGGCTGGATAGCCGTGTTTAGCACCGATGGGGAGAGCCGTGTTTAGCACCGATGGGGAGAGCCATGTTTCCGTGAAGCATAGTACCATACAGTCTCTGTTGGTAGGAAATTCCTGCCCTGAGTTCATCCACTCGTATAGTCCAGATACTGAACATTAAAATACTAGGAAGGGGTGGGCAATTAGCCCTTGTCAGCCTTATTAGAACGCTGGTTCTCCTTCCATTTCTCTGGCGGCACCTTTTGGGTAAGGCGCCAGGTATGAGTGGGACTGCTTCTGGGAATCCAAATAAGGGTCCAGGGCCCAGATTCACAAACGACTTCTTAAGAAAAACTTAAAAAGCGTGTCAAGAAAAAAAATACGTTCATAAGATAGTTTGTAAATGCAATTCCTAACATTTCTTAAGAATTCATGATTTTCTTATGAACTTCTTAACTATCTTCTTAAGATCATTGTCACTAGGCAACCGAGCTAGCTAGCCATCTAGCTAGCAAGGTGAATCATGTAAGCACATTTCTTACTGAGATTACTGGTCTAAAATGTTATTGGATTTAAGACAATCAATACGGAATCTTTCAGGCGAAGTTTGTGAGTGAATTAGACATGCTCAGTTGCTTTCATTAGCCTATTTTCTCACTTCCATGAGTTTAAGACAAGGGTTTAGTAGTATTGGAATTAAGAATATTTTCAAGAAGAAATCCAATAACTTTATTTTCAAGAATCTAATTTCTTCTTAACTATTTTCTTAGGAAGAAACATAGGAAGAAACGTAAGAACATTTTCAAGAACTTTGGGGAATAGCAACTTTTTTAGTATGTTTCTTTTTCAGTATAAAGTTAAGGGGAAAATGGCACATAAGTAAGAAATTTCTTCTTATGAAGACTTGGTGAATCTGGGCCCAGGTCCAGAAAGTTGAATTTGAGGTTCGACTACATGTTTTATTTCATAACTGCTAGCATGACATAAGTATTTGATACATCAGAAAAGCAGAACCTAATATTTGGTGCAGAAACCTATGATAAAAATTACAGACCTCTACATGCTTTGTAAGTAGGAAAACCTGCAAAATCGGCAGTGTATCAAATACTTGTTCTCCCCACTGTATTTGTCTATGGTGGCCTGATATGGTTCCCAATCAGAGGCAGCTGTTTATCGTTGGCCACCTAAATATAATCCCCATTTTCCCTTTTGGTTTTGTGGGTTCTTGTTCTATGTTTAGTTGCCTGTGTGCACTACTCATATTAGCTTCACGGTTCGTTTTGTTATTTTTGTTAGTTTGTTCAGTGTTCATTCATTAAATAAAGAAGAATGTATGCATACCACACTGCACCTTTGTCTCCTTCGTACAACGAACGTGACAGAAGAACCCACCATAAAAGGACCAAGCAGCGTGGCCAGGAGGAGCAGACTTCATGGACATGGGATGAAATTCTGGAAGGTAAGGGATCCTGGACGTGGGAGGAAATATTGGCAGGAAAGGATCGCTTACCATGGAAGCAGTTGGAGAAAGCGCAGGATGAACGGTGAAGATACGAGGGGACACTGTTAGCACGGAAGCCAGAGAGGCAGCCCCAATAAAAAAAATTGGGGGGGTACAGGAGGAGATTGGCTGAGTCAGGTTGGAGACATGAGCCAACTCCTCGTGCTTACCATGGGGAGCGTGTGACTGGTCAGGCACCATGTTATGCAGAGATTCGCAAGGTGTCATCAGTTCGCATTCATCGCCCGGTGCGCTCTATTCCAGCTCCTCGCATTTGCCGGGCTATAATGGGCATCCAGCCAGGACGGATGGTACTGGCTCAGCGCTCCTGGTCTCCAGTACACCTCCTTGGACCAGGATATCCTGCGCCGGCACTGAGTACGGTGTCTCCGGTGCGTCTGCACAGCCCAGTGCATCCTGTGCCAGCACCCCGCATTTGCCGGGCTCAAGTGAGCATCCAGCCAGGACGCATTGTGCCAGCTTTACGGTCCAGGCCTCCAGTGAGCCTCCAGAGTCCAGTATGTCCTGTTCCTGCTCCCCGCACTCGCCCTGAGATGCGTGTCCAGAGCTTCCGGCGACAGTACCCAGTCCAGAGCTTCCGGCGACAGTACCCAGTCCAGAGCTTCCGGCGACAGTACCCAGTCCAGAGCTTCCAGCGACAGTACCCAGTCCAGAGCTTCCGGCGACAGTACCCAGTCCAGAGCTTCCGGCGACAGTACCCAGTCCAGAGCTTCCGGCGACGTTTCACAGTCCAGAATCTCCAACGACGGTCCACAGTCCGGAGCCTCCGGTGGCGGTCCACAGTCCGGAACCTCCGGTGACGGTCCACAGTCCGGGGCCTCCGGCGACAGTTATTTTTCAATAAAATCTCTAAACTATTGTAGTGGAAATTTACCACCATGTCGTGGATATCACCACCAGGGACACTCAAAATCAATCTTAAATGAATCATCCTTTCTGATCAGCATGCTGGAGAGGTTCCAAACAACTCAATGCACCATAGTATACGTGTCAATCAGGAGCTCTGCTCCTAACATGTGACAGACCAATACTGTTTCATAACATGTGACAGACCAATACTGGTTCATAACATATGACCGACCGATACTGGTTCATAACATGTGACAGACCAATACTGGTTCATAACATGTGACAGACCAATACTGGTTCATAACATGTGACAGACCAATACTGGTTCATAACATGTGACAGACCAATACTGGTTCATAACATGTGACAGACCAATACTGGTTCATAACATGTGACAGACCAATACTGGTTCATAACATGTGACAGACCGATACTGGTTCATAACATGTGACAGACCGATACTGGTTCATAACATGTGACAGACCGATACTGGTTCATAACATGTGACATACCAATACTGGTTCATAACATGTGACAGACCAATACTGGTTCATAACATGTGACAGACCAATACTGGTTCATAACATGTGACAGACCAATACTGGTTCATAACATGTGACAGACTAACATCTCACGAGGTTTATTTATCTCTAAACTGAGACCTTGAAAATTAGATCTTTCAAATCAAATCAAATTGTATTGGTCCCATACACATGGTTAGCAGATGTTATTGCGAGTGTAGCAAAATGTCTTCTCAAAACAAAGGTCTGGCAGATACTGATAGTGAGAATTCGTTCAGTCAGTCACTTGCATGAACACAGAAAATGGTTATTAGAAAAGCACAAACATTTTTAAAAATCCAGCACATCCTCAACAGGAAAGGCATGGTGAAACCGGACTTGGAGATGACCCAAAGATGGTCCAAGTCTTAGGTCATGTGCTTGTGGTGGCTAATTTCTTTACTATCAAATGAGGAGACAAACTTATCACACAAGTCAGAGTTATACTTAAACTAAATCTTTATTCACTTATTAATAAGGGAGCAGGTCAATACCACACACACATATAAAGTTAATCGATATAAGTGCTCTACAATAATGATGGCTGGTCGACGAATCACCCACAGATGATTCGTTGAGAGCCCCGAGAAAAAAATAACAAAGGTCTTTTATAGTCAAGATACACCCCTACATTGAAAGGGTCACAAGGTTAAGATTTGTATGAAAGATACTTAAAATTCACAGCAGACAGTATCTGCTGTAAAAACAGTTATCTTTGTGTAGAGACCCGGGTCTGGCCCCGAGCCATCTCTCCCTGGTACCAAATAGATCAGAAACATTAACTCATGCTCTGGAATGCGGTCTCCTTAGGTTTTATCACCCAAAAGACATCGTAAATCTCCTGTCAGTGTTATCTCCCAGAGGCCCATCCTCAGTAGAACACACACACAATAGTTATAAGAATCCTCTATTCTGTTGCATAAAACAACTATTTGATGCAATAAAAGTATTATAACAATCTTGCAATTTTGCTCTCACATGCTTCATGTGCATGCACATTGAGACATGGCTCCATCCAGTGCCCTCTGGTTTACTGGCTGTGATGCTGACTCTGTGTTGAAGAAAAGGGTGAGGTTCGTGTTTAAAGGAGATCCTAAATGTTAAAGGAGATCCTAAATGTTAGAGACTAATTATTATTAAGTATGGCTTTTTTTTTTGTTTACTCAACTTTTCAGGTCAAGTGTTAACAGAACTTAATGTTTAGTTGGCCCAAAATTGTGTTTGCTCAACTTGTCTATGTTTGTTCAACTATTATTTGGGCATCTAACAAAGAAAGAATGTGCAACTGGTTACACACGCAAAGTGCTTTTCACAGACAATGTTTTCAACTTATATATCTGACGTACATGATTACATTGTTCATGTTCATTTATTCAGTAATTGTTATTCAACATGTCCTTACCTGGGATTTGAACTCACAACCTTTGGGTTCATGGCATTCTGATCTTCCTGCTTAGTTATTGTTTTCCTACCTTGTCAGAACATTCAGGTGAATTGTTTGGACGTTGGGGTCCTGAAAAGGCAGGAAAACATGTACACATGTACGCACGCACACATATATAAGATCTGCTAATATAATATATGATGACAAGATGTTAATCAAGGAACAAAGGTGAATGTGGTCACACTTTATTTAGACAGTATTACCATCTGTAGATCATCTATATTGAACTATCTGTTGATAAGCAAATGTTTGTTAAGGTTACAGTTAGTGTCAGCGTTAGGATAAGGGTTAGGTTTAGGGTTAGGCTAAGGGTTAAGTTTAGGTTCAGGGTTAGTTAGTTGAAATGTTGTTGAGTTATTGAACATCTACTGAACATCTACTTGGGATTATCCAAGTAAAGTGTAAACAGGCACCACCACACTATCTTTCATACGTGGTGCAGTGAATTACAGCCCCAGAATCCAATTGGTTATGAACGATAACACCCACTTTAGATTATTTGGGTCTCTAATAATAACAAACTACACAAGGGGAGGAAATTGTGTGTCCCTGAGATATCTCAAGAAAATACAAGAAAATACAGCTTATGTTGTTCAAAGAATCAAAACAAAAAATACCATGCAATGCTTCCCTATGAGAAACATTTGGAATTATTCCTGAATACGCTTGGAAAGTGGAGACGCCACAAACGTAAAGAATAAAGTAGAAATATTATTGGAGACACCCTGCAGTTTTGGAGATAGCATCGCATTTGCTAGCAAAGATTGAAAATAAATTTGGGCAAAGACCATGAAGGATCTTGGCTGGCCTCTGGTGGAGGAATTGTCACATCAGCATGTAGAACCAGAATAATAATGCATTTGCTGCTTGCAACCTGGTTGATATCTATGTTGCCAAGGGGATGTAAAGATTGTGGCCACTAGATGACAGCAGTGTATGTGCACAGTTTTAGACTGATCCAATGAACCATTGAATTTCTGTTCAAAATTGTGTATCAACACTGCCCAAATATGCCTAATTTGTTTATTAATAACTTTTCAAGTTCAAAACTGTGCACTCTCCTCAAACAATAGCATGGTATTCTTTCACTGTTATAACTACTGTGAAGTGGAAAGTTAGATTAACAAGAATTTAATATTTCTGCCAATATCAGATACAGTGGGGCAAAAAAGTATTTAGTCAGCCACCAATTGTGCAAGTTCTCCCACTTAAAAAGAGGAGAGAGGCCTGTAATTTTCATCATAGGTACACTTCAACTATGACAGACAAAATGAGAAAAATAAATCCAGAAAATCACATTGTAGGATTTTTTATGAATTTATTTGCAAATTATGGTGGAAAATAAGTATTTGGTCACCTACAAACAAGCACGATTTCTGGCTCTCACAGAACTGTAACTTCTTCTTTAAGAGGCTCCTCTGTCCTCCACTCGTTACCTGTATTAATGGTACCTGTTTGAACCACTTAGAAAAACTACAAATTCTAGCTAATTTTTCCAAACGTGTAAGGGTTTTCCTGTGGTGAAGGAGAAGCGGACCAAAATGCAGCGTGGTGGTTATTCATGTTCTTTAATGAAGGAACTAGACATGAAATAACTAACAAAACAATAAATGTGCGAAAACCTAAACAGTCCTATCTGGTGCAAACACAGAGACAGGAACAATCACCCACCAACACACAGTGAAACCCAGGCTACCTAAGTATGATTCTCAATCAGAGACAACTAATGACACCTGCCTCTGATTGAGAACCATACTAGGCCGAAACATAGAAATACCCAAAACCTAGAAAAACAAACATAGACTGCCCACCCAACTCACACCCTGACCATACTAAATAAATACAAAACAAAGGAAATAAAGGTCAGAACGTGACAAAACGCAAGCCTGAAACTCTTTCTAAAGACTGTTGACATCTAGTGGAAGCCCTAGGAACTGCAATCTGGGAGGATTTCACCTCATAATAAACATGACAGCCATTGGAAACAGTGGTAGGCTGAATTATTTTTTTTGATGGTTTGTCCTCGGGGTTTCGCCTGCCATATCAGTTGTGTTATACTCACAGACATTATTTTAACAGTTTTAGAAACTTTAGAATGTTTTTTATCCAAATCTACTAATTATATGCATATCCTAGGGCCTGAGTAACAGTCAGTTTAATTTGGGCTCCCAAACCCAAATAGGTTTTAATTAGCAATTTATATTTGACAAACAACCTGTTCCAGGTTAAAGTTAATGGGAGGTGGATATAATTCCCCCCCCCCCCCCCCCCCCCCCCCCCCCCCCCTCTTTGTTTTAGTATGGTCGGGGAGTGAGTTGGGGTGGGCAGTCTGTTTGTTTTTCTAAGTTGTATTTTGCGTTTGGCCTGGTATGGTTCTCAATTAGAGGCAGGCATTGTTAGTTGTCTCTGATTGAGAATCATACTTAGGTAGCTCTTTCCCACCAGTGTTTGGTGGGTGATTGTTTTCTGTGTCTGTGTCTTCCACACAGAACTGTTTCGGTTTTCGTTTCTGTCTTTCTACTTGTTATTTTGTATTTTCGCACACACACACACACACACACACACACACACACACACACACACACACACACACACACACACACACACATCTTCTATGCTGCTGCTACTCTCCGTTATTATCTATGCATAGTAACTTTAATAACTCTACCTACATCTACATATTACTTCAATTACCTAGACTAACTGGTGCCCCCGCACATTGACTCTGTACCGGTTCCCCCTGTATATAGAACTCGCTATTGTTATTTTACTGCTGCTCTTTAGTTATTTGTTACTTTGTGACACATAACACATGTGACACACAACATTTGATATGATTTAATCAAGGAATAAAGATGAATGATTATTTAGATAGTATGACCATATATATGGGACTATCAACAATTCATCGTGTGATAAGTGAAAGCATGGTTACAGTTATTGTTCGTACAGACACCACCAGTCCATCTCTTCTATGTGGTGGAGGGAATAACAGCCCCAGAGCCGGAATAGGTTATAAAAGATGACCTCTGAAGCACAGCAAAACCAATCTGTGTTGTGAGCAACATGACCATGCCCAAAAGTTTTTACACCCTGATGAAAAAGCCTCCCAGAAGGATCTATTGATGACATGGGGATATTAACAGTATATCCACCACAGACTTTTTGGGGGCGTTTTGTAAGGGATAATCAACGAGGGGATATGCGTTCTATGGGAAATAATGAACAACGTGGAAGGAACTAGCGGCGTGGAACTGACCTTCCACAGAGTTGCATTATTTTACAGAGCCTAGAGTTGATTATCCATGTAACATTGCTGTAAATTAGCACATTTTGCTGCTAGTAATGTGTTCATTTATAGGTAGAATTGTGTTCAACATCCACTGAAGTAGTTTACTAGATAGCTACCGTAGTTGTCTTGGTAACCAAACAGAGACTTTAGCTAAACAAACCATCAGTCCTAGCTTGCTATTATGAAAATCGAATTCAACAAGGCCAATAAGGTTTTCAATTTGACTTTTGCAGGCTCAAAAGCAGCTCAAACATAGAACATGTAGGCATGAATTTGCCATTGAAATCTACCATGCTGATATACTGTGCGCTATAGAGAAATAATGCACACTCTAGAATGACCTTCAAGCCCTTAAAAAAATTGTATTCAACAATAATTTTTAAAAAATATGTTTTTATTAGGATCCCATTAGCTGTTGCGAAAGCAGCAACTACTCTTCCTGAGGTCCACACAAAACATGAAACATGACATTGTCACGACGTGGCCCTTTTGGGTTTATATCGTAGCTCACCCCCTCTCTCACTCTCTCTCCCACCACAGGTTTCACAACGCTCATAAATTCCTGGGAGAAACTCTCTTCGCTGCCATGGAGTATTGAGGGAGAGAGCCTATGGAGAACAAAGGCATTCTTCTTGCCAAAACTCCTAATCCCCAATTAAACAATATTTCTATTTTTGAGAATGTGGGAATTGTCCATGGACATTTAAGGAACTGTCATGTCACGTTTGTTTCATGTGGTGATCTCATGAAGGACAGCTAACACACATTACTTTGTCTTTGGTTGTGTACACTTCTCAATTATCGAGTTGGCATCTGATGGTTGTATAAAATATATGATTGAATATAAAACTATTTGTGAGAAAATTTAATATGATGTTAGCCTCCTAAATGAGAATTGTCTTTCGTGTAGTTTTACCCAGTCAGTAACCACGCCCACGTGAGCACAGACATTGGGACAAAAGGGATGGAACCGCCCTCCAAGGCGAGTGCTTATAAAGGACTCCTGACAAATTTTACATTAGTCAAAAACGCAGGGACAGGAGTTCCCACGTTGAAATGGCTTGAACTCTGAAACTTTCAACAGAGAAGAAGTACTACTCGATACCAAAGAGACCCACGGTCAGCCGGACATCTCGAATGGTTAAGAAATCTACAAACTAGGGTCCAGATAACGCCGGGACGAGGTCCCCACATTGGAATGGCTATCACTCTAGAGACCAAAACATGCCGGGTGACACTGGTGTGTGAAGTGGTTTAAACTACAACTCTACCAAAGGACAAGACCAGAGCATGTGGAGATCATTCCCATGGTGAAATGGCTATGAAATTGACAAACTAAAGAACAATTATTCAGGCTGCAGCTGTTTAAATACTTTAATCGGGTAAATGAATCCCATCTAACAACATTTCAGAATGGTACTCCGAAGTACCCATTTTAACAACTACAACCCCAAAAGACCTTGGGACTTCTGGGGAACGCAACCAGAGACTCTCTGATGATTGACTAAACAGCAGACGGACCAGCAATCAGCGAGGAACAAAAGGCATACACTCGTAAATATGTCAATTGAAGTTTATTTTCAAATGAGCAGTTGTTAATTTTAAAAGTATTAGCATTTCCATGAGTGTAGTTAGAAACTTTGAGTGTCCCGCTCTTGAGCTATCCCCAACCCTTTCCTTCGTCTACCAAGCCGTCATATCGGCTTAACCCAGGGATTTTTCTATCATGTCAATAACCAATGTATAACCTATTTGTGTGTGTGTTTATGTAATTATGTGATTGATTAGTTAGTAAATAAATAATTAAGCCAATTTGTATATCGCTGATTCATGATTTATGTTATGGTTCGTGCCAATTTCCTAGGGTTTGCGACGATCAGTAATGAGAATGATGTAATAATACATTAAGTGACTGTAATTGATAAGATATGAAAATATCGGAAGAGTTAATTCGGGAAATAAATGCTCTTTAAACATTTTCCCGTGGTGCCCCGACTTCCTAGTTAAAGTTACATGATTAGTTTAATCTCGTAATTAAAATACACATAGAGATTTGATAATATACAGTCTTCACATTTAATGATAGTCAATGCTACGACAACATAATGCAGAACATTAATAGACAAGAACAGCTCAATGACATAACTACATCACAATAGCATGATAAAAGTGATTTTAAAGCTTCTGTTGTTTTCCTTTGTGACCCGGCTACTGTACTTGGTAGGTGGCATATTTGTAGAGCTGTTTGATGAGGTTGCTAAGTACAAAAGTGTTATAGTCTGGCACAGTGGACGCATCATAATACCCATAAAATGGTCAGACACGGAAATGGTTCCAATTGTTTTTCCATTCTTCACATACTTAATTTGACGTGTTTGTGAAATTCACTATGTGATTGGTGTAGGCTTATCTTGGTGTGACGTTTTGATAACCATGTATTTCTCTCTCGGACAAGATTAGTTTGATCAATATTCGCCTCAACTTTTCTTTCAAATATTTTCAAAATGCTAATTAGCAACAGAGAAGACCTCAGGAAGACTACCTATTCCTGCAGGAAGCCCCTGCACATAATTTCTAGCCAACACTGTCAGCTACTGTTCACAAGCGTGATCAGAAACGTTTGCCCAATCCATGATGAATCCATGTTCTGTATTGAAAATAATTAAATAGTGTTGAACTTCTTCCTTCCCCTTTCTCTGTCTTAGCTAGCCACTGACTACACTTTAGCTAGTGAGTCATACAGAGCAGTAGATACAAAAACAATTTGGTTTACTTAACCTAGATAATTGTTTGTACAGTATGTCGACTTTGTATGTCTAATTTGGTGTCTATTTCAGACCTTGTGGCATTTTTCAATGATGCACATACGAGCATTAAAAGGGGAGAAGTCCACTAGAAGTCTGGACATGTGGAGAAGACCACTAGAAGTCTGGCTATGTGGAGAAGACCACTAGAAGTCTGGCTATGTGGAGAAGACCACTAGAAGTCTGGCCATGTGGAGAAGACCACTAGAAGTCTGGACATGTGTAGAAGACCACTAGAATTCTGGACATGTGGAGAAGACCACTAGATGTCTGGACATGTGGAGAAGTGCAGCTATAGTGAGGGGCAACTAACCAGTTTGGTCAGGGCCAGCATGAGGGATAAAGTTTATCCTGTGTTGGTGTGTAACTATGAAGTTAAGTATGAGCATCTTAGCAATATAATGTGTTTTATACAGCTGTCAACATTTTACAAGGAAACAGCCACTTAAACAATGATATCATCATTAACCGTCATTACCCCAGATACCACACTTACATTATGACTCTAGACTCTAGAGTTCTAGAATGTTTTATAGGACCTTTCCCATTATACGATTGATATATCAAGTAATAAAATCCCAAGTTATCAATTAAATGTTTGTGGAAAAACGACTTGTCCTCGTGTGAAAATGACAGTTAAATTCTACAGCTGTAATGTCATCAGTCAAATCAAACTTTATTGATATACCACATTTCTTACAACAAATGCATTTCAAGGTGTTCACAGTCATGCATTGAAAGGCATGTGACACGTAACATCCTTCCTCTTGTCATTTCTCTATAGGTGGCCTGAGGATTCTCTCTATCACATGCAAATGCCTCTGTGGAGCTCATGAGTTTAGCCATGCAGCCTATTTTGCCAGTTCACAATATCGGCTGTACAGATGTGTAATGCGAGTGGAGGAAGCCAGTCGTGCCCAACCAGGTGCAGTCAGTGGAAGACAAATACCGAGCCGAAGACTACAACCCTCTGTCCCAAGAGCCCACAGAGGAAGATCTTCAGTGGCTAAGGAACCATCTCTGGGGAAGTTTCAGTGAAATGGCATGACTCCTTGAACCTGAAGCAGAACAACTGCTACCCTCCCTGTTGTCCCTGTCTGTACCAAACATTGTTAAAAATCCAGGGCACCTGGGGCATGCAGAACACTGGCTGGCACGGTGCTGTCGTGGAGCATCAGGTGGCTATACGGCAGGCAACAGTTGGACAGTTGGTAAACGATATCTGATGAACCAATCTGTACATTCTGTTAAATAAGTCCCACCAGTCTCTGAAAACACTCTCTCTGTGAAATGCAGTGTATGCCACATCTTCCAACAGAACAAGATCAGCCTCTCTCATTGGATCACCCATTATCTCAGTCTCCTATTGGATCGCCCATTATCTCCGTCTCTCATTGGATCGCCCATTATCTCAGTCTCTCATTGTATCTCCCATTATCTTAGTCTCATTGGATCTCCCATTATCTCAGTATTTTATAGTATTTACACAATGGTTTCACTTTCACACCTGCCTCTAATTTCAAAAATTACAGTACTTTCTATGAATTATTATCATAACTAATGCACTGATGTGGTGAAATTATATATATGTGTTGCATGAATTCACAGTGGAAATATATTTACATTGAAAAATGATTTAATTATTGTCAATATTTCACACATTTTCAGCGTAGAATGGGAAAATATATGTTTGCCAAGCATCTCCCTTGTCCCACCACTTGGCACCGTGCATAAGCATGGTCATGGTTGTTTGTAAGTTTACACACATTTTCTGAGCTGAAATTCATGGTTTACGCACAGATTTGTGCCTAAGCACGGTTGATAAATGAGTCCCCTGCAGCATTCCAGGACCTGGGTTGCCTACCCCTGCACTATAGTCTTTAGTCCAGCTTTTCCCAAACCTGGTCTTGGGGACCCCAACGGGTGCACGTTTTGGGGATTTTTGTCCAACCAATACACAGCTGATTCAAATAATGAACTTATCATCAAGCTTTAATTATTTGAATTAGCTGTGTAGTGCTAGGGCAAAAACCAAAACGTGCACCCCTTGGGTCCCCAGGACCGATTTTGGGAAACGCTGCTTTAGTCACAGGTCGTCTAGAAGGGTGTGGTGGCAAGGATTATTCCTATTTCAATTTTCTTCTTAAAGTTAACATGGCTACCAAGAGTGCTCCTACCGTGCATGGTCAGATGAAACAACACCTTGAGAAAACAAATGCGTTCCAAGGCTGTCTTGAAGTGTTTCCTTATTTATCTTGGATGACTGTTTTTTTTTCATGATTAGAATTCTGTACAAATCCACTTTTTCCAAATCCTGGGAAAGTGTGTTTGCCAATTGAAGAAAGTGTAAAGCTCCCACTGTTCATACTACCAGGTTAATGGAGAAAAACTGTATACTAAATGTAATACAAAAGGAACTCCAGCCCACTGGTGATCTTGATTCTCTACACATTAATGGATTTTGTCCAACAGCATGCTGGTGGGATCTTCATGATCACAGCCTTGAAATAGGTTCATTCATTGATCAATTCATCCATACAAAAAAGGTTCTAAAAGGGTTCTTCGGCTATCCCCTTCAGAGAACCCTTTTTGATTCCACGTAGAACTGGACCAGCCTTCGCTGTGTTTTGGACCCTGGTGACCAGCCTTCGCTGTGTTTTGGACCCTGGTGACCAGCCTTCGCTGTGTTTTGGACCCTGGTGACCAGCCTTCACTGTGTTTTGGACCCTGGTGACCAGCCTTCGCTGTGTTTTGGACCCTGGTGACCAGCCTTCACTGTGTTTTGGACACACATAATAATGGTGATGCTGGTATGCTGAGGACCAAGCTGGTCCATGCTCGTCTATGTTGGTCAAGCTGGTCTGACCACGCCCATCATTATCATATTTGCCAGCATTCTCTATTGCAGTTAATTTTTTGAATTGTTTGTTTTAATATATTTTTTTCTTGCTGTGTTTTTGCATGTACATTGGGATGGAGCTAATCTCAGGCCAAATCTGTTTCAGTCTGTTTTACACCAGTCAACAGAAGAGGAATTCACCTTTCAGCAGAACAATAACCTACAACACAAAGCCACATCTACACTGGAGTTGCTTGCCAAGATGACAGTTAATGTTCCTGAGTGGCCAAGCTAGAGGTTGACTTAAATCTGTTCAAAATCTATGGCAAGAAAATTGCTGTCTAGCCATGATGCCCAACACCTTGACAGCACATTTTTTTCACAAATATGGGCAAATATTGCACAATCCAGGTGTATAAAGGTCTTATGAGACTTACACAGAAAGACATTTGTAATCACTGACAAAGGTGCTTCTACCATCTATTGACTAAGAGGGTTGAATACTTATCTAATCAGGGTCATTAGTGTTTTATTTTTCATTCATTTACCTTGTTATTTTTTTTAAATTACAAAAATGTCATTTTAAAAAAGCATTTTAATCACACTTTGTAAAACAATAAAATGTGAAGAAATGCAAGAGGTGTAGACTTTCTATAGGCACAATTTAAACATGTAAACACAGCAAACGTATTCAGAACATGTAAACACAGCAAACGTATTCAGAACATGTAAACACAGAAAACTTATTCAGAACATGTAAACACAGCAAACGTATTCAGAACATGTAAACACAGAAAACGTATTCAGAACATGTAAACACAGAAAACGTATTCAGAACATGAAACACAGAAAACGTATTCAGAACATGTAAACACAGAAAACGTATTCAGAACATGTAAACACAGAAAACGTATTCAGAACATGTAAACACAGAAAACGTATTCAGAACATGAAACACAGAAAACGTATTCAGAACATGTAAACACAGAAAACGTATTCAGAACATGTAAACACAGAAAACGTATTCAGAACATGTAAACACAGAAAACGTATTCAGAACATGTAAACACAGAAAACGTATTCAGAACATGTAAACACAGAAAACGTATTCAGAACATGTAAACACAGAAAATGTATTCAGAACATGTAAACACAGAAAACGTATTCAGAACATGTAAACACAGAAAACGTATTCAGAACATGTAAACACAGAAAACGTATTCAGAACATGTAAACACAGCAAACGTATTCAGAACATGTAAACACAGAAAACGTATTCAGAACATGTAAACACAGAAAACGTATTCAGAACATGTAAACACAGAAAACGTATTCAGAACATGTAAACACAGAAAACGTATTCAGAACATGTAAACACAGAAAACGTATTCAGAACATGTAAACACAGAAAACGTGAAAATAAAAAAGTGCTTCATCACCAGGTGACATTACACAACCCTCCTCTCTCCCGGATACCAAGTCTTCATTGAACAGGTGAAACAGGAAGCCTTCACGAGTCAAAGTTGTGTGCAGGTCTAAAAAGTGCAAAGTCCTTCAAGGGGATAATTGAAGTCTAGTGTACAACCAGACTTATACTGTTGTCGTGTCTTTACAATCATTAACTGAAGACGTATAGTTTTTATCAAAGATTCTTTGTAATTAGTATTACATGATTAGACTGATTAATCATTGATCATTGAATCATTGTAATTACTAGGAAGTTGGGGCACCAAGGAAAAATATTCAGATTACAAAGTTATAATTTCCTAAAATAACTTTTCAGATATTTTATCTGACCAATTAGTCTTCGAATTAATGAATTATTTATTTTACCTCACGTTAGTCTCATTCCAAACATCGTAAATTGTTGGTTATCTGCACAAACCCAGTCTTCACTATGAGTCATCCATACATCAATTGTCTTAAATCATTTATTTATTACTAACTAAGTAATTCACAGAAATTCATAAACAAACAAACAAACAAGGTGATTGTGGTTACAAGAAATGATAGGGGAATGTGCCCTAGTGGGCTAAACTGGCATGGCGGCTTGTTAGACAAAAGGGGAAGTCGACTAAGAAGTCACTACAGAGTGAGGGGGGGGGGGGGGGGGGGGGATTAGTCAGGCTATTTACAGAGCAATATGGTCTACAAAGAGTTTCCACAATATGTTTACATTCTAGGCAACTAGTCATTTGTTAATAATAAATTATACATTTGCCTCAGAGAGTAATGTAATGGGTAGTTACACATCTTTAATAGAGCACACTGTAAAAGGTGTTGTCAAATATGTACCTGGCACTACATCCATAAGGCACCTGTCAATCAAGCTATGCATCAGGGAACTAAAGGTTCACCAGTTCCTGCACACTGTAGCACTGTAGCACTGTAGTCTTATTAAACTTTCTAAGTAAGAAGATTCACAAAACAGATCTTTGCAGAGCAACCTTAAATCCCCCATGTTCAATATGATTTCAAACACACTAAAGTGAGTTTCAAAATGAATGCTTTATTTGCAGGAAATTATTATATAATGACCAGGATTCCATTCAATCCTATTGATGACCTCTGAAGCACAGCAAAACCCATGTGGATCGTGACCGTGCCCAAGTTTACACTACGATCAAATAGCAGCCATGGCAAAGCTCAATTGAAGTGTTAATCAATAATACACTTTTATAACGCTGTTGCTTATCAAATTGTGTAAGAAAACATCATTGATAAATTATTTTGTAATATCATTAAGATCAGTGTTTATTTTTTATAGAGATAAAGTACTGAAAATATAGTTAGAGCAATAGGTTTTAGAGTGAAGGATTCTTGTGAATTAATGTTGAGAATTGAGATTGTTCCAGACAGAGAGATCAATGAGTTAGCAAGTGAGCTTGTCAGATCCCGAACGTCCTTCAGATGCAGAGGAGAGGCTAATGTGTGCACACCATGGTGAAGCCAGAATTGGAGATGACCCAAAGACGGCCCAGATCGTAGGTCACGTGCTTCATTGGCATGTACATTGGGACATTGCTCCATCCAGTGCCCTCTGGTTTACTGGCCGTGATGCCGTCTCTGTGTTGAAGAAAGGGGTGGGGTTTGCGTTCAAAGTTTATAAAACATTTTTGGGACTTTAATAATTGAATATAGCCATTGATTTTTTAAGAATATAACTTATGACTCTTCAAGAAAGATCCAGTGTAATATATTATAAAAATAAAGCGAACTGGATGGAATATGGGGAAAAATGCACCAAATTATTTTTCAATCTTCAATATAGAAATGCTACCAAAATGTTTTTATTAAAATTTGTTACAAATGATGGAGTCACGCATGATTCCTCAAATTATATTTTGAAAGAGGAAGTAAAGTACTTTAAGAATATGTTTTTGTTTCAGGCTCCTCCATCTCCACTAACTGAAATTAATTGTATGGATTCTTTCCTAATAATAATGAAAAATTAATATCTGTTCAGAAAGACTCATGTGAAGGACAAATTACAGAGGAGGAACTGCTTGATGCAATTGGGGCCTTTAAGGATGGGAAAAGTTCATGGCTGGATGGCATATCAGTGGAAGTATACAATTATATTTTTGATATACTCAAAGGACCATTATTAGCATGTTTTAACCACTCCTATATAAATGGTAGATTATCAGACACGCAACAAGAAGGTCTGATATCATTATTACTGAAACAGGACAAAAGTGGTATATATAAAGATACAGTCCATTTAAAAAATTGGAGACCTCTTACACTTCAGTGTTGTGATGCAAAAATACTAGCAAATGCTTGGCGCATAGAATTTAAAAAGTATTGTCAGATATTACATGGACGATACATTGGAGATAATATAAGACAAGTACTGGAAATAATAGAATACTATGAAATATCTGGGACACCAGGTCTGGTTTTCATAGCTGATTTTGAGAAGGCTTTTGATAAAGTACGACTGGAGTTTATATATAAATGCCTAGAATATTTCAATTTTGGGGATTCTCTTGTGAAATGGGTTAAGGTTATGTATATTAACCCTAGGTGTAAAATAGTAAATAATGGCTACATCTCAGAAAGGTTTAAACTGTCACGAGGAGTAAAACAAGGTTGTCCACTATCGGCATATCTATTTATTATTGCCATTGAAATGTTAGCTGTTAAGATTAGATCAAACAATAATATTAAGGGATTAGAAATCCGTGGCTTAAAAACTAAGGTGTCATTGTACGCTGATGATTCATGTTTTCTTTTAAAACCACAATTAGTCTCTCCACAGCCTCATAGAGGATCTAGATACTTTTTCTATGTTCTCTGGATTAAAACCAAATTAGTGTACTATAGTGTACTATATTACGTATTGGATCACTAAAAAATGCAAATTGTACATTACCTTGTAGTTTACCAATAAAATGGTCTGACGGAGATGTGGGCATAATCAGTATACAAATTCCAAAATAAAGAAATGATCTCACTCCAATATATTGATATAGAAAGTTAGCAACAATAGATAAGATCTTGCTACCATGGAAGGGAAAAGACCTGTCTATTTGTGGGAAAATCACCCTGATTAACTCTTTAGTCATATTTACCTATTTGCTTATGGTTTTGCCTGCACCTAGTGACCTGCTTTTTAAATTATATGGACATAAAATATTCAATTATATTTGGAATGGCAAGCCAGATAAAATTAAAAGGGCCTATTTATATAACGAATATGAATTCGGAGGGCAGAAATGATTAAATATTAAAGCATTAGACCTTTCACTAAAGGCATCAGTCATACAAAAGTTATACTTAAATGCAAACTGGTTCTCTAGTAAATTGGTAGGAATGTCTCATCCTATGTTCAAGAAGGGCCTTTTTCATATTACACCTGCCCACTTTCGGTTGTTTGAAAAGGAAATAATCTCCAAAATATCTTTCTTTTTTAAACAAGCCTTAGAAAGTTGGTTGCAATTTCAGTTTAATCCACCTGAAAAGACAACAAATAATACAACAAATATTGTGGTTAAATTCAAATATACTAATTGATTTAAAAATTATATTTTTTTGGAGAAATGTTTAAAAAAGGTATCATTTTTGTGAATGATATCATAAATAGGACTGGTGGAGTTATGTCACACATGCAGCTAACACAGACATATGGAAATGTCTGCTCTACCCAAAATTACAACCAATTAATTGCAGCATTACCACAAAAATGGAAGAGGCAAGTAGAAGGGGAAAAAAGTAAGGAACTTGTATGTCGGCCCTGTATTAAAGAACATAAATGGTTAAAGAAAAGTGTGATAAATAAAAACATATACCAATTTCATTTAAGGACCAAAAAACTGACAGCTGTGCCCTATAAATTGCAAAATAGTTGGGAAGAGATTTTGGATGTACCCATTCTATGGCACATGGTTTATGAATCGATACGCAAAACAACGCCGGATTCAAAACTTCACATTTTTACATTTTAATTACTATACACAATTCTTGCAACTAATTGAATGTTATATATATGGGGGATACAATCTTCCCAGCTCTGCAGATTCTGCTGTGAGGAGGCAGAGTCATTAGATCATTTATTTTGGTATGGTCCATATGTAGCTCGTTTTTGGTCACAGGTCCAGGAATGGCTGAAGAATTGCAACATTTGCCTAGAACTAACGCTGCAGATAGCAATACTGGGTGACTTGAAAAGCCATAGTCAATCAATCAATAATATTGATTATAATATAATTTATTTTTAATTTACAATCTGTAGAAGCTATGAGAATAGAAAGGTTCAATTATTTTGTGAAGCATCACGGCACAGTTGAAAAATATATTGCAAATAGAAATCCAAAATGGATGATGTTGAGAGATAGATGGGAGAGGTTGAATGGAGCTGAAGGGTGGGACTGGATGATGCTGAGAGATAGGTGGGAGAGGTTGAATGGAGCAGAAGGATGGGACTGGATGATGTTGAGAGATAGATGGGAGAGGTTGAATGGAGCTGAAGGGTGGGACTGGATGATGTTGAGAGATAGATGGGAGAGGTTGAATGGAGATGAAGGGTGGGACTAATAGCAAGATAAACCATGTAAATCCTACGGGGTCTGTAAAATGTATACAGGTTCAGAACTTTTGTGAAATAGCACAGTTACAAATAGAAATAGAGGAAGGACTAAAAACAAACAAAAAATAACTATTGTAAAATAGAATGTGTCTGTAAAATGTGTATAAGATGTATAAATTGAAGGTAAAAAGCGAAGTGTTTATTAGTTTACTCCAGTTGGGGGATCGGCGGTAGGGTTTGGGGGGGATAATAATAAAGGTATATTCTTTTTAAAAAGTATGTATGTCTATATAGGTATGTGTATCTATATACTGTATGTGTACATGTATGCATGCGTGTTTGGATATATATATTTACCCCAAAAATATATGGGGGATTGGAAATTATGCAAACAATTACTTTGATGGAAGCAACAATCTTTCTGCAATATTAAGCTGATCCACCACTTTTAAAAAAAAAACACAAAAAAACGTATGACTCTTCAGAAGCCAAAATGTAAGCTTTAATTCAATTGTTTTTTCTTTTTTCCCATGGATCCATATTGATTCAATCTGTAGCCCCATGTATTAATTTGAGAATGGTTACATTTCTCTAGCTACATACCTCATCTGTTTACCAAAACAAGTGGTGGGATGGCCAAGTTGTTTTTTTTAAATCCCAAACTGTAGCTTTAAAGGATACCCAACCTTTGCTAATTTTACTGTACACTGTGTACACATTTCTTTATAAGTCTTATACATTTAGATCTGATTTATATTTACCAGATTTTATTTCTACATCTGTTTAAATTTTTGTGTAAAGCGCTTCACAAAGCATGTACTGTAAGGACCAGAGTTATTCATAAAGGTTTATCATTATTATTATACGATCTTATTACAAGTTATTTTCAAGTTAATAATGTTGAGGGGTGAAAGGGTGGAACCATACACATAATTCAGTAGCAACCTTACCTGGTATAAACTTGGCCTGCAGAGTTGACCCCAAAGACACTACCATCAGTTGCCACTTCAATCATGGAAAGCTTGCCGTCAATGTGACTCCACCCGTTGTTTTGGCAGTCTTGATTCAACTGGAACAGATTCAATCAGGGTTTTAGGACAATTTCAACAGTTATAATATGAAACATTTTTAATATAACTGACACTCTCTATCCTCTACTACTCTACTCCAGCTCTCACACTCTTTCCCAGATCTTACACTCATTAAGAAGATATCATCATTCTTGTTGACTGCCCAGCACCCAAAAGGTCCACAACTAGAATACTTCACAGCTCCTGGCAACCTTATCCCTCGAAGGGATGAGTCAGCACCCATGAAGCCAAGTGAGGCACTTCTTGAAAGACACCCTGGAACATAGTCCATGTTGGCCACCACAACAAACTCATCCCCCCCAGCATCCAGCTGATTTACACCGGCTGAAGACCACAAAGACAGAGATAGACAAGAAAACAAGGAGTATGCATTTGTGGGTACTTCCAAATGACCTACAATGGCATAATGTTAACATGTATAATTTACCCTGATGGTAATCAAGAAGCTAAGAAGCAGGTGTTCTCTGGGTTCATAATTTAGTAATGTTCTCCACTTACTTGCAAATTGAACCCAGTTACCGGCCACATACTTGAACATGAGGTTTCCGTTGCTGACACCCCAGATCCCTGCTGGTCCTACAGTGATATGCCTCATGGAACCAGGCAGGCGGATCCATTCATCACCTACCAGGTAGTAGGGGATTTGACTTGTGTCCGTAGCAACCACTTGTCCCAGTCCTGCATCTATCTGCATCAGATTCTTGATAGCCACTACAATCTGACAGTCCCAGGCTATGGAGACACCAGATCAAAGACACATCAGTAGAGTACAGCAACAAAAACGGGGATGAAATCATGTAGCCAACTTCATGATCCGTTCCAAGTTGATCAAGCATGTTTCAGATGATGGTAACTTACCGTGACTGATGGTCAGGAGACAGAGGACCAATAGGACGGCTGCAGTTGCTCTCATGATGTCTCTGTAGATCTACAGTATAAGTTTGGTTGAACACAGACTTTGTCCCCTTATATATTGCAGCCCTGCAAACACCTTTCAACACCCATCAAATCATTATTAATGAGCTATTTATATTTGACAAACAACCTGTTCCAAGGAAACACTAACGAGAGGAGGATATAACCCCACCCTTCCCACACAGACACACAATAATAATATACACTGAACTAAAATAAAAAACGCAACATGTTGGTCCTGTGTTTTATGAGTGGAAATAAAAAGATCACAGAAATGATCCATACGCACAAAAGCTTATTTCTCTCACCTACTGTACTTGGCAGGTGGCGTATTTGTAGAGCTGTTTGATAAGGTTGCTAAGTGTTATAGGAGGACCCGTATAATGTTTATACTGTACAGACTGAGTGTAACACATTTTACACCCCTACCACCCCCCTCATTGGAGAACAAATGTATTTTTGTTTTTATTTAAGTTATTTTTTATTTAATTTGTTATAATCTTTAAACACTTACACTACATGACCAAAGGTATGTGGACACCTTGCTCGTCAAAAATCTCATTCCAAAATCATGGGCATTAATATGGAGTTGGTCACCCCTTTGCTGCTATAACAGCCTCTACTCTTCTGGGAAGGCTTTCCACTAGATGTTGGAACATTGCTGCGAGGACTTGCTTCCATTCAGCCACAAAAGCATTAGTGAGGTTGGGCACTGATGTTGGGCGAGTAGGCCAGTCAAGTTCTTCCTCACCAATCTCAACCAACCATTTCTGTATGGACCTCGCTCTGTGTACGGGGGCATTGTCATGATGAAACAGGAAAGGGCCTTCCCCAAACTGTTGCCACAAAGTTGGAAGCACAGACTCGTCTAGAATGTCATTGTATACTGTAGCGTTAACATTTCCCGTCACTGGAACTAAGGGGTCTAGCCCGAACCATGAAAAACAGACCCAGACTATTATTCTTCCTCCAACAAACGTTATAGTTGGCACTATGCATTCGGACAGGTAGCATTCTCCTGGCATCCACCAAACCCAGATTTGTCCGTTGGACTGACAGATGGTGAAGCGTGATTCATCACTCCAAAGAACGGGTTTCGACTGCTCCAGTGAGCTTTACACTACTCCAGACAATACTTGGAATTATGCATGGGGATCTTAGGCTTGTGTGCAGCTGCTCGGCCATGGAAACCCATTTCATGAAGCTCCCGACGAACCGTTCTTGTGCTGACACTGCTTCCAGAGGCAGTTTGGAACTCTGTAGTGAGTGTTGCAACTGAGGACAGACGATTTTCGGATGTTAAGTACTTCAGCACTCTGTGGTCCCATTTTGTGTGCTTGTGTGACCTACCACTTCGTTGGCTGAGCCGTTGTGGCTCCTAAACTTTTCCACTTCACAATAACAGCGCTTACAGTTGACCGGGGAAGCTTTAGCACGGCACAAATTTGATGAACTGACTTGTTGGAAAGGTGGCATCCTTGGATGGTGCCACATCAAAAGTCACTGAGCTCTTCAGTAAGGCCATTCTACTGCAAATGTTTGTCTATGGAGATTGCATGGCTGTGAGCTCAATTTTATACAATTGTCAACAACAATAGCCAAATCCACTCATTTGAAGGGGTGTCCACACATACACTATGTATACAAAAGTTATTTTTATCCCCCTCTCTATCCTCGTTTCTCTGTATCTTGCCCTTCCCTCCTTAAAAGAGTATAAAACATCTTGAATAGTGATACCCATTGTAAAGAACAGTTTCATCATGAAGTTAAAACAAATGTCACGATATTCAAATGACACATTGAATCACCTGCCAGTTAAAGTTGAACTATTTCATGAGGAAGTGTAAAGCACATAAACCGTAAGATGTCAAAGGCTTTTTGGAATCAACATAACAGATACCTGGGGGCGTATTAGTGTTGGCGGTAGCCTTGACGATAGAGAGGCAGACCAGTAACCAGAGGGGTTTCAAATGGCAAAACCAGAAATTAGTCGAGTTCTACAGCATTTACCTTGGAGGAAATCATCTTAATAATTGAACAACATTTTTTTTAAACTCAATGTTTTATTTGTGAAAAATCGTGAGGTAATATGAGAGATGATGAGCTATGACAAGGATTGGATTCACTGAAAAATAACTAAACCAATGTGCATTGTGTGCAACATGACGGTGCCTACGTTTCTACACTCTGATAATATCCTCTTGGAGGCAGAAGGAATGTTAACAGGCACCACAATGCTATCTCTCATATAAGGTAACCTAACGTAGCAGGAGTAAACTAAACGCTTGAAACTACTATACTGTCCTACCAAGCAAAAGAGCAGTAAGAGCAGTAACTTTTTTTCTACATCAAATACATGCTTTATCATGTGGACAAATATCCCGCCTCAACTGTGTTGTATCATGGAGAAAATGGGGGTTCATGTTTACAGTAACTGCAAAAAGTTAGTGAAACCAAGGAAAAGGGCAGAAACTGGCATCACTCACGTCAGTTAGTGGCATTTACCTTGGTTTCACTGAGCATTGGGCTGTAGTGTCTATGGAAGACCTTGGAATTATTTATTGTTCTTTGCTGATACAAGTATCAAACTATATGACACTGACAGCCACATACACATAAATATACTAACACAAGAAGGCAGTAACTGCCGTCTAGGATCATAGGTCATGTCAGAGGTCAGGGCCAATATGAATAAAAAATGACCTCCTCATAAGACAACGTAACCACATCTCCAATGATCTGCCTACAATTCATTTGGCTGGACAATAAAACAACTTTGAAGTAATTCTTCTCAGTTTCACTATGAGCGGTTACTGCTCTTTTGCTTGGTAGGGCAGTAGAGATCCCTTAAATCAAGGGGGTCAAACTCATTCCATGGACGGCCGAGTGTCTGTGGGTTTTTTGTTATTGTCTTTCAGTTAAGACCTACACAACCAGGTGAGGGGCGTTTCTTACTAATTAGTGACCTTAATTCATCAATCCATTACAAGGGAGGAGCAAAAATCTGCAGACACACTGCCCTCCAAGGAATGAGTTTGACACCCTTGATGTTGGGGATCAATAGAAGTTTCAGGCGTTTCGTTTATGCCTGCTACATTAAGTGTCACCTTGTTAAACTCCAATCAACAATCTCATCACAGGCTCTTTCCATTTCCCCTGAAAACCATAACATCTGGTTGTTGTGGACTCGGCAGAGAATTTCACTTTCCTGCATTATCAAACATTCCTGTCTCTTCTCTTGATTTTCACTACGATTTTAGCATGTAGCTTGGCATGATAATTAGTTAGTGCATAGCTAGTGCTAGTGCACCCTGCAAAGCAGCCTCCAGTACAAGAGTCATCCCATTAATTGCCAACCTGCGTTGACGAGACAGTTTCCACTAAATCAGGGGTATCAAACTCATTCCAACAAAAAGGATTCAAAAGCATGTGGGAACCCCCTGCTGAGTTAGGAGTCTACTCAGAGTTTCTGCGGGTTTTCGCTCCTCCCTTGTACCGGATTGATGAATTAAGGTCACTAATTAGTAAAACACCCCTCACCTGGTTGTCTAGGGTTTAATTGAAAGCGTAATCCAAAATCCAGCAGACAATGGCCCATCCATGGAATGATCTTTGGTACTCCTGATTTAGTGGAAACTGTCTCATCAACGCAGGTTGGCAATTAATGGGACGACTCTTGTACTGGAAGCAACTCTGCAGGGTGGTCACTAGCTGGCACAGCCACAAAGTCATCAAATCTAATACTAGCCTTCATCATACTAACCTTATGACTAACCCTAACGTGAAGACCAAAAAGTATATTTTTTTCATGAGTTTTTATGATAGTAGCCAATTTTGACTTTGCATCTGGCCCATCCAGCGAAAACCGCTCTGCCTCCAGGACAAGATTCATCCCAAGAAACGTCAACCTGTCATGCCAAATGGATATATCACAGTTATAAATTCCAAATTCTGGCTATTCAACGCTTTCCCTACGAGGTCCGAAGCGTGCTGGTTTTCTGTTCTACCTGATAATGAATTGCACCCACCTGGTGTCCCAGTTCTAAAGCCGTCCCTGTTTAGAGGGCAACAACAAAAAAAACGCAGTGGAATTGGCTTCGAGGTCCAGGGTTTGAGGGTCCTAGATGGTATGTGCCCCTTTCTACAGAAGATTGATAATGGCTTGCAAGTAGTCAACCTACACCAGCTCCTATTTTAGCTTCATCTAGAGAAACTAGGACAAATGAACCAGTCTGTTGAAATGTAATGTAAAATATTGAGTTAGGCAAACCGGGTGTTTTCTGTATATGTTCCAAGGGGAGCTAATGTACTTACCGGAGTCTAAGGTGAGCTTGGTCAACATTCTGTCGTCAGCCAGCCCAACCAGGTTAATGATGTTCATGGTGACAAATAATATATCATTTGAGAACAAAAAGGATTCAAAAGCATGTGGGAACCCCCTGCTGAGTTAGGAGTCTACTCTCAATCAGCTCTCAAATTGTCAATCACCCATCAATCACTTTTCTTCTATGCTATAATGGCGTTCACAAAAGTTATATGTGGATTCCGCCGCCCACTGAGCGGGCAGATAATAAGGATCCCAAGAGGGAAAACATTATTTGAAAAAAAGTATAACATCTCAAACTATCATAACAGAAAATAACTTAACAAAATCAAACTTCAAACTGCATCCACAGCCACATCTTCATTAATGTTGTCTCTTTCCCTTTTGACTCTCTTCACTGCCTCCACATAGGAGATCTGCTGCTCAGCCCTGAAATCAAACTTCAAACTGCATCCACAGCCACATCTTCATTAATGTTGTCTCTTTCCCCTTCGAATCTCTTCACTGCCTCCACATAGGAGATCTGCTGCTCAGCCCTGACCCTTGACACCTCGACCTCTTTCACCCCTAACAGGGTACTCAAGGAAGTCCGAAGTATGATCCCCACCACAGTTGCAACATTTTCCATTCACAGATTCTTCAATATCATACTTCTCCCATCTGCAAACATTTGACACGTGACCATATCCTTTACAATTCCCACACTGTAATGGTTTGGACACAAATGCTCTCACCACATTCCTCACATATCCAAACTTCACATACTCAGGTAGTCTCCAACAATAATATCAACAGGCTTTTCTCCTTCCTTCCATATACCATACGGGTCAGGCAAAGTGCACTGACCAATCCTAGGATTTACTGACTAAGGTACTTCTCTTCTTTATCCAATGAGGCTCCAGCTGTAAAACCTTTGGCAGGAGACCTGCTCAGAAGATTAATACATGTTACTTCTGACGTGGACAGTTTGGCCAGATCCAGTGCAGCTTCTTCAAGCACAGTCACCATTTCCTCCTCCAGCTTCATTCCTGAGACTCCCCATCCATCACTCACACCTGTAAGCCTTCAACCCTGTCGGCACTCAAAGCACCTGGCCTGGCTACTACTGCTCCCTATGGGTGAGATAGAAATAGTGGAAATGGACTGTTGAACTGTGGCCCTGCCACTTCCCTACCTCTATTCCTAACAGTGGGACTTCCTATGGCAGCATTTCCCAAACTAGGTCCTCAGAACCCACAGGAGTGAATGTTCTCCCCCAGCACTACACAGCTGATTCAAATAATCAACTCATCAAGGTCATATTATTTGAATCCTCCGTGTGGTTCTAGTGGCAAAAAACATCATCACAAAACAGATCTCTCAAGTTTCAGTTGATCTTAAATTCCTCTGTTCAAAACACAGAAATGAGTTTTAAAATTAATGCTTTATTTGTGGGAAATGATATGATATGAGATAATAAGCCATGCCAAGGATTACATCAACTCTATTGATGACATTGGAAGGCACATGTTTACACTACGGTCAATAGCAGAATTAGCAAACCTCTAAGTGTTAATCAAGGAGTCTTCAAGAAAATAATACAACTTTTACAAGGCTGTTGGTGGTCAGTTTTGTGGGAGAAAACATCTACATTGATAAAAAGAAGTTAAACCTCAGTACAGTCAATGATTACTATTGATAGAGATAAAGTACTAAAAATATATAGTTTTTTCGAATGAAGGAAACAGTTTTAGTAAGAAGGATTCTAATGAATTCATGTCCTCAATTCTCAAGCAGAAGGCTGTTCCAGAAAGAGAGATCAATGAGTTAGCAAGTGAGCTTGTCAGATCGCAAACGGTCTTCAGCTACATAGAAGAGGCTAATGTGTGCACACCATGGTGAAGCCAGACTTGGATACGACCCAAAGACGGCCCAGGTCGTAAGTCACATGCTTCATTTGCATGCACATTGGGACATTGCTCCATCCAGTGCCCTCTGGTTTACTGGCTGTGATGCCGTCTCTGTGTTGAAGAAAGGGGTGGGTTTTATGTTTTAAGCTCATCAATATTTATAAAGTGCATACATCTTTTGGACTTTATTAATTGTATATAGCCATTGATTTTTGAAGAATATAACTGCATTAGAAGCCTAAATGTAAGCTTGTACTCAATTGTTTGAAAACAATGTTATTGTATTGTATAGCTTTAAAAAGACATGTTTAAAACAAACAAAAAACATTTTCTTCTTGGATGGTCTGTCCTTGCATCCATAGATTCATCTATGCATTTGACAAAGGTTACATTTGTCTAGCTACATTCCTCAGCTGTTTACCAAAACAAGTGGCGGGGTGTCTGTGTACTTGTTTTTTTATCACAAACTGTAGCTTTAAAGTACATCCAACTTTGACATATTTTACCTTACACTATCTACACATTTCTTTATAAGTATATTATAAGTTTAGATCAGATTTTATTTATGCATCTATTTAAATGTTTCTGTAAAGATCTTCATGTCACAAAGTATGTACAGTACCAGAATTATTATTAAAGGTATATCATTATTATTACAAGTCATTTTCAAGTGAGTTATTGGGTGGAACCATGCAAAAATGGAGTAGTAATCTTACCTGGTAGAAACTTGGCCTGCAGAGTTGACCCCAAAGACACTACCATCAGTTGCCACCTCAATCATGGAAAGCTTGCCGTCAATTTGACTCCACCTGTTGTTTTGACAGGTGTCTCTGTTCACATTCTGGAAACAAACATTAATTTCAACAGTTATAATATGAAACTGTTTTAAAATAACTGAGGTTCTCCATCCTCTACTACTCTGCTCCAGCTCTCAAACTCTTTCCCAGATCTTACACTCATTAAGTAGATATTATCATTCTTGTTGACTGCCAGCACCCAAAGGGTCCACAACTGTTGTACTTCACAGCTCCTGGCAATCCTGTCCATGGAAAAGGTGAGTCAGGTCCCTTGTAGCCAACTGTGGCACTACGTGTCCGACAGTATGGTGTATCATTTATGTTAACCCCCACAACAAATTGGTCACCTCCAGCATCCAACTGCTTCAGACTGCCTGAAGGCCACAAAGACAGAAAGACAGACAGACAAGCAAACAAGTAGGACTGTTCTGTGAGTACTGCCAAATGACTTACAATGGCATTAAGTTAAACTTGTAAAACATTAATAATTTGTTCAACAGTCTGATGGTATCAGGAAAGCTAAGAAGCAGGTGTCCTCTGGATAAATATTGAGTAATGCTCTCCACTTACCTGCAGCTTGCACCCAGTTACCGGCCACATACTTGTAGATTGAGTCTGCCTTGTTGACTCCCCAGATCCCTGCTGGTCCTACAGTGATATGCTTCAGGGAACCAGGCAGGCGGATCCATTCATTACCTACGAGGTAGTAGGGGATTTGACTTGTGTTCGTAGCAACCACTTGCCCCAGTCCTGCATCGATCTGCATCAGATTCTTGATATCCACTACAGGCTGACAGTCCCAGGCTATGGAGACACCAGATCAAAGACACATGAGTAGAGTAAACCAGCAAAAAGGAGGATGAAATTATGGAGCCAACTTCATGATCAATTTGAAGTTTAATGTAGAGCTACCTATTAAATATGTTTTCAGATGCTGGTAACTTACCGTGACCGACGGCCAGGAGACAGAGGACCAATAGGACGGCTGCGGTGGCTCTCATGATGTCTCTGTCGATCTACAGTATAAGTCTGGTTGCAGTTTGGCTGAACACAGACTTTGTCCCCTTATATATTGCGGCCCTGCAAACAGCTTTGAACCCCCATAAAACCATGAATGAGTTATTTCTATTTGACAAACAACCTGTTCCAAGGAAAAGTTCATTGTAGGAGGATATTTTTTTACATTTATTTAACATTTATTTAACCAGGTAGGAGAGTTGAGAACAAGTTCTCATTTACAACTGCGACCTGGCAATATAACCCCACCCTCCACACACACACACACACACACACACACACACACACATACACACACACACACACACACACACTATAATAATATACACCGAACAAAAACGCAACAAGTGTTGGTCCCATGTTCCATGAGCTGAAATATCCCAGAAATGTTCCATACGCACAAAAAAGCTTATTTTGCTCAAATTTTGCACACAAATGTGTTTAAATCCCTGTTAGTAAGACTTTCTCCTTTGCCAAGATAATCCATCCACCTGACAGGTGTGGCATATCAAGAAGCTGTTTAAACAGCATGACCATTACACATGTGCATCTTGTACTTAGGACAATAAAAGGCCATTCTAAAATGTGCAGTTTTGTAACATAACAATGCCACAAATGTCTCAAGTTTTGAGGTAGTGTGCAATTGGCATGATGGCTGCAGGAATGTCCACCAGAGCTGTTGCCAGAGAATTTAATGTTATTTTCTCTACCATAATCCACGTCCAACGTCATTATTGAGAATTTTGCAGTATGACCACGTGTATGCTGTCGTGTGGGCGAGTGGTTTGCTGATGTCAACGTTGTGAACAGAGTGCCCAATGGTGGCGGTGGAGTTATGGTATGTGCAGACATAAGCTACAGACAACGAGCACAATACCATGTTATCGATGGCCATTTGAATGCACAGAGACACCATTGTCGTGACATTCATCTGCCGCCATCTCCTCAAGTTTAAGCATGATAACGCACGGCCCCATGTCACAAATATCTGTACACAATTCCTGGAAGCTGAAAATGTCCCAGTTCTTACATGGCCTGCATAATCACCAGACATGTCACACATTGAGCATGTTTGGGATGCTCTGGATCAATGTGTACAACAGCGTGGTCCAGTTCCAGCCAATATCCAGGAATTTCGATAAGACATTGAAGAGGAATGAGACAACATTCAGGACACAATCAACATTCTGATCCACTCTTTCCGAAGGAGATGTGTCACTGCACAGCAGATACTGGTTTTCTGATCCACACCCCTACCTTTTTTTTTAAAGCATCTGTGACCAACTGATGCATATCTGTATCCCCAGTCATGTGAAATCCATAGATTAGAGCCTAATTCATTTATTTCAATTGACTGATTTCATTATATGAACTGCAACTGAGTTAAAAAATTGAAATTGTTGCATGTTGCGTTTATATTTCTGTTCAGTTCAATATGAGAGATAATAACATGGTGTTAATCAAGGCATAAAGGGGAATGTGGTCCCACTTTATTTAGATAGTCCCATGTAGATGATCATACAATCAACAAACTGTTGATAAGCAAATGCTTGTTAAGGTTACAGTTAGGGTTAGAATAAGGGTTAGGGTAAGGGTTAGGGTAAGGGTTAGGGTAAGGCTCAGACTAGTGTTAGTGGATGGTTAGTTGAAATGTTGTTGAAAGTTATTGACCATCTACAAACCATCTACTTGGGATTATCCAAATAAGGTGTTACGATGACTGTTTTAACAGACACCATCACGCTATCTCTCAGACGAATAACAGCCTCAGAGACGGAATTGGTTATAAAAGACAACACCCTGTCCACACAAGGATACAGCGATAAACAGACAGCCTGCCTTCCCGCCTTTTGGACTCTGATTGTTAGGGCGGAGTCAAGATTGTCTCATCATTCTATACAGCATCTCTGACTACATTTAGTTTAAATATCAACTACAGTTACCAGTAGGGTGATGGATTTATAGGATCCTTCCCACTATATGATTGACATGTAGTAATGTAGTAATAACACGTAGTAATAAAATCCCAAGTTATCAATTAAATGTTTGTGGAAAAACGACTTGTCCTCGTGTGAAAATGACAGTTTATTAAATATTCTACAGCTGTAATGTCATCAGTCAAATCAAACTTTATTGATATACCACATTTCTTACAACAAATGCATTTCAAGGTGTTCACAGTCATGCATTGAAAGGCATGTGACACGTAACATCCTTCCTCTTGTCATTTCTCTATAGGTGGCCTGAGGATTCTCTCTATCACATGCAAATGCCTCCGTGGGCCTCGTGAGTTTAGCCATGCAGCCTATTTTGCCAGTTCACAATATCGGCTGTACAGATGTGTAATGCGAGTGGAGGAAGCCAGCCGTGCCCAACCAGGTGCAGTCAGTGGAAGACAAATACCGAGCCGAAGACTACAACCCTCTGTCCCAAGAGCCCACAGAGGAAGATCTTCAGTGGCTAAGGAACCATCTCTGGGGAAGTTTCAGTGAAATGGCATGACTCCTTGAACCTGAAGCAGAACAACTGCTACCCTCCCTGTTGTCCATGTCTGTACCAAACATTGTTAAAAATCCAGGGCACCTGGGGCATGCAGAACACTGGCTGGCATGGTGCTGTCGTGGAGCATCAGGTGGCTATACGGCAGGCAACAGTTGGACAGTTGGTAAACGATATCTGATGAACCAATCTGTACATTCTGTTAAATAAGTCCCACCAGTCTCTAAAAACACTCTCTGCTAAGTGCAGCTTGTGCCACATCTTTGAATAGAGCAAGATCAGCCTCTCTCCAATTATCTCATTGGATCTCCCATTATCTCAGTCTCCCATTGGATCTCCCATTATCTCAGTCTCTCATTGGATCTCCCAGTATCTCATTGGATCTCCCATTATCTCAGTCTCTCATTGGATCTCCCGTTATCTCAGTCTCTCATTGGATCTCCCATTATCTCAGTCTCTCATTGGATCTCCCAGTATCTCATTGGATCTCCCATTATCTCAGTCTCTCATTGGATCTCCCGTTATCTCAGTCTCTCATTGGATCTCCCATTATCTCAGACTCTCATTGGATCTCCCAGTATCTCATTGTATCTCCCATTATCTCAGTCTCTCATTGGATCTCCCAGTATCTCATTGTATCTCCCAGTATCTCATTGTATCTCCCATTATCTCAGTCTCTCATTGGATCTCCCAGTATCTCATTGTATCTCCCATTATCTCAGTCTCTCATTGGATCTCCCAGTATCTCATTGGATCTCCCAGTATCTCATTGTATCTCCCATTATCTCAGTATCTCATTGGATCTCCCAGTATCTCATTGGATCTCCCATTATCTCAGACTCTCATTGGATCTCCCAGTATCTCAGTCTTTTATAGTATTTGCACAATGGTTTCACTTTCACACCTGACTGTAATTTAACAAATGACTCTACTTCAAATGGATACTTTATATCATTTGTATTTTTTATTTAAGCTTTATTTAACAAGGCAAGTAAGTTTAGAAGAAATTCTTATTTACAATGATGGCCGACCCCGGCCGACCCTGGGCCAATTGTGCACCGCCCTACAGGACTCTCAATCACGGCCTGTTGTCATACAGCCTGGAATAGTGCCACCTCTAGCACTAAGATGCAGTGCCTTAGACCGCTGCGCCACTCAGGAGCCCCCATAACTAATGCACTGATGTGGTGAAATTATATATAGCCTGTCATAATGTTATCATGACACCTGGCGAGACCCAGATGCAGACACAGGAGGCAGATGGTTGGAGTTTAAGATGTTTAATATATCCAAAGGGAATAGGCAAGAGAATGGTCATGGACAGGCAAAAGGTCAAAACCAGTTCAGAGTTCAGGATGTACCGAAGGGCAGGCCGGCTCAAGGTCAGGACAGGCAGAAGGGTCAGGCAGGCTTGGAGTCGAGAAAACAAGCAAGGGTCAGAACCGGGAGGACTAGCAAAAGGAGAAAAGGCCAAGCAGGAAACCGGGAAAACCGCTGGTAGGCTTGGACGTACAAGACGAACTGGCACAGAGAGACAGGAAACACAGCCATAAATACACTGGCACAGAGAGACAGGAAACACAGGGATAAATACACTGGGGAAAACAAGCAACACCTGGAGACGGTGGAGACAATAACGAGGACAGGTGAAATTCCTCATCCATATACTTATAATTATATATTCTTATTCCATTCCTTTAATTAGATTTGTGTGTATCAGGTATCTGTTGTGGAATTGTTAGATATGAAATGTTAGATATTGCTGCACTGTCAGAACTAGAAACACAAGCATTTCGCTCCACTTGCAATAACATCTGCTAACCATGTGGAAGTGACCAATAACATTTGATTTGATTTGAAGAACACTGTTTAAGGCGTCACATACTGTAGCACCTTTTATTTCTAAGAGTGAAGGCTTTATAACTCTGGTTTATTGAAATGATCATGGAACAGCAGGAAATGACCCAGATTGATCCTTTAGTGTTTGTGAAGTTCTATGCAGGTGTCCCCCTCTGCTGCATGTCAATACATGTTCAGTATTGGGGGGGGGATTAGTCAGGCTATTTACAGAGCAATATGGTCTGCAAAGAGTTTCCACAATATGTTTACATTCTAGGCAACTAGTCATTTGTTAATAATAAATTACACATTTGCCTCAAAGTGTAATGTAATGATTAGTGGGTAGTTACACATCTTTAATAGAGCACACTGTAAAAGGTGTTGTCAAATATGTACCTGACACCAATAGGACAGCTGCCAATCAAACTATGAATCAGGGAACTAAAGGTTCACCAGTTCCTGCACACTGTAGTACTGTAGCACTCTAGTCATATTTAACTTTCTAAGTAAGAAGATTCACAAAACAGATCTTTAACTGTATATTTGCAGAGCTATCTTAAATCCCCCTGTTCAATATGATTAAAAAAAACACAAATTATTTTCAAAATTGATGCTTTATTTGCGGGAAAATATTATATAATGAGATAATGACAAGGATTCCATTCAATCCTATTGATGACCTCTGAAGCACAGCAAAACCCATGTGGATTGTGACCGTGCCCAAGTTTACACTACGATCAAATAGCAGCCATGGCAAAGCTCAATTGAAGTGTTAATCAATAATACACTTTTATAACGCTGTTGCTTATCAAATTGTGTAAGAAAACATCATTGATAAATTATTTTGTAATATCATTAAGATCAGTGTTTATTTTTTATAGAGATAAAGTACTGAAAATATAGTTAGAGCAATAGGTATTAGAATGTGATGATTCTTGTGAATTAATGTTGAGAATTGAGATTGTTCCAGACAGAGAGATCAATGAGTTAGCAAGTGAGCTTGTCAGATCCCGAACGTCCTTCAGATGCAGAGGAGAGGCTAATGTGTGCACACCATGGTGAAGCCAGAATTGGAGATGACCCAAAGACGGCCCAGATCGTAGGTCACGTGCTTCATTGGCATGTACATTGGGACATTGCTCCATCCAGTGCCCTCTGGTTTACTGGCCGTGATGCCGTCTCTGTGTTGAAGAAAGGGGTGGGTTTGCGTTCAAAGTTTATAAAACGTTTTTGGACTTCAATAATTGTATATAGCTATTGATTTTATAAGAATATTACTTATGACTCTTGAGCTTAACACAACCGCATCAGAAGCCAAAATGTATGTTTTTATTCAATTGTTTCTAAACAATGTTATTTAAAAAAAATTTGTTGTTTAAAAAAAAAATACATTTTTTCCCATGGATCCATATTGATTCAATCTGTAGCCCCATGTATGAATTTGAGAATGGTTACATTTCTCTAGCTACATACCTCATCTGTTTACCAAAACAAGTGGTGGGATGGCCAAGTAGTTTTTTTAAATCCCAAACTGTAGCTTTAAAGGATACCCAACCTTTGCTAATTTTACTGTACACTGTGTACACATTTCTTTATAAGTCTTATACATTTAGATCTGATTTATATTTACCAGATTTTATTTATACATCTGTTTTAATTTTTGTGTAAAGCGCTTCACAAAGCATGTACTGTAAGGACCAGAGTTATTCATAAAGGTATATCATTATTATTATAAGATCTAATTACAAGTCATTTTCAAGTTAATAATGTTGAGGGGGAAAGGGTGGAACCATACACAAATTTAAGTTGCAACCTTACCTGGTATAAACTTGGCCTGCAGAGTTGACCCCAAAGACACTACCATCAGTTGCCACCTCAATCATGGAAAGCTTGCCATCAATGTGTCTCCACCCGTTGTTTTGGCAGTCTTGATTCAACTGGAACAGATTCAATCAGGGTTTTAGGACAATTTCAACAGTTATAATATGAAACAGTTTTAAAATAACTGACACTCTCTATCCTCTACTACTCTACTCCAGCTCTCACACTCTTTCCCAGATCTGACACTCATTAAGTAGATATCATCATTCTTGTTGACTGCCCAGCACCCAAAATGTCCGCAACTAGAATACTTCACAGCTCCTGGCAACCTTATCCCTCGAAGGGATGAGTCAGCACCCATGAAGCCAAGTGAGGCACTTCTTGAAAGACACCCTGGAACATAGTCCATGTTGGCCACCACAACAAACTGGTCCTCCCCAGCATCCAGCTGATTTACACCGGCTGAAGACCACAAAGACAGAGACAGACAAGCAAACAAGGAGTATGTATCTGTGGGTACTTCCAAATGACCTACAATGGCATAATGTTAACATGTATAATTTACCCTGATGGTAATCAGGAAAGCTAAGAAGCAGGTGTTCTCTGGGTTCATAATTTAGTAATATTCTCAACTTGCTTGCAAATTGAACCCAGTTACCGGCCACATACTTGAACATGAGGTTTCCGTTGCTGACACCCCAGATCCCTGTTGGTCCTACAGTGATATGCCTCAGGGAACCAGGCAGGCGGATCCATTCATTACCTACCAGGTAGTAGGGGGTTTGACTTGTGTCCGTAGCAACCACTTGCCCCAGTCCTGCATCGATCTGCATCAGATTCTTGATAGCCACTATTTCCTGACAGTCCCAGGGTATGGAGACACCAGATCAAAGACACATCAGTAGAGTACAGCAACAAAAAGGAGGATGAAATTATGGAGCCAACTTGATGATCAATTCCAAGTTTAACGTAGAGCTGCCTATAAAAATATTTTTCAGATGATGGTAACTTACCATGACTGATGGTCAGAAGACAGAGGACCAATAGGACGGCTGCAGTGGTTCTCATGATGTCTCTGTAGAGTGACGGTATACGTTTGGTTGCAGTTTGGTTGAACACAGACTTGTCCCTCTTATATAGCCCTGCAAACAGCTTTCAACCCCCATGAAATAATTATTAATGAGCTTTTTATATTTGACAAACAACCTGTTCCAATAAAAAGTTAAGAGGAGGATATAACCCCACCCTCTCCCATACACAGACACACAATAATATTATCCACTAAACAAAAATATGAAACGCAACATGCAAAATATTTTTTAGTTTTATGAGCTGAAATACAAGATCCCAGAAATGTTCTATACACACAACAAGCTTCTTTCTCTCACCTACTGTCCTTGGCAGGTGGCGTATTTGTAGTGCTGTTTGATAAGGTTGCTAAGTGTTATAGGAGGACCCATGTAATGTTTACACTGTACCAGACTGAGTGTAACGCATTTTTTACCCCTACCACCCCCCTCATTGGAGGACGAATGTATTTTCAATTTTGTAACTTAAGTAATTTTTTATTTCAATTGTTATTTTCTTTAAAAACGTACACTACATGACCAAAAGGAAAGTACATCTCATTCCAAAATCATTAACATTAATATAGAGTTGCCCCCCTTTGCTGCTATAACAGCCTCCACTCACCAAGGAAGGCTTTCCTCTAGATGTTCAGCCACAAGAGCATTAGTGAGGTTGGGCACTGATGTTGGGCGAATAAGCCTGTTTAAAGCTGGGTTTTGTTTCATTGTTGAACTTTCCTAATTTATATATAGATTGATTTTCGAAAAATATAACTTTTAAATGCCTCATGAGCTTAAAACAGAATAAAACATGTAAACTTTCACTAAATTGTTTGTCAACAATATTATTGTAAACAAACAATGAATAGCTTTATAAAACATGTTTAAAGAATAACAATTTTGTTCTCATCTGTCTGTCCTTATATCTAAAGTTCCATCTATGAATTTGAGAGTGGCTATATTTCTCTTACCCCATCCCTCATCCATTTACCAAAACAAGAGGCCATTTAGTTGTTTTTATCCCAAACTGTAGCTTTATTCTACCGTACAGTGTCTTCACATTCCCTCATGAGTCTATTATGAGTTTAGATTTGATTATATCTTCCTGATGTTATTTATTTCTTTAAATGTTTGTGCAAAGCACTTCACAAAGCATGTACATTAAGGATAAGAGTCAGGGGCGCAACTTTGGTTTTAGAAGTGGGAGGGACATAGATGTTTTTATTGTTTTTATTTAGTGGGTAGATTAGCTTTAAAATTGCAGATACAATGTAATTGTCTGCATAATTTCCAATCCCCCACATATGTTTTTCAAATATATGTATATTTTACACTAAACCTACCATCACGCTTCTAATTGGAGTAAACAAATGGATATCATCAAATGGGCTTCTACTTCCAGCTTATACATACTACATACATTTAATGGACAAAGTATATTTTACAATAGTTATCTTTTGTTAGATTTGTCCCATCCTTCAGCTCTATTCAACCCCTCCCATCTATCTCCGAACACCATCAGTTCTGATTACTTTCCCCATTACTTTTTCCAAATTTTGTTACGTTACAGCCTTATTCTAAAATGGATTAAATTGTTTTTTTTACCCCTCATCGATATTCACACAATTCCCCATAATGACAAAGCAAAAACAGGTTTTTAGACTTTTCCATACATTTATTACAAATAAAAAACTGAAATGTCTTATTTACGTAAGTATTCAGATCCTCAATTGATGGGACATAATTTGGAAAGGCACACACATGTCAATATAAGGTCCCACAGTTGACAGTGCATGTCAGAGCAAAAACCAAGCCATGAGGTCGAAGGAATTGTCCTTAGAGCTCTGAGACAGGATTGTGTCGAGGCACAGATCTGGGGAAGGGTACAAAAAAAAAAAAAACTATTGTTTTCACTATATATTTTACCTCTTGGTGATGTCATTCGGAAACATAATGTTAACACTGCTATGCGGACGATACACAGCTGTACATTTCGATGAAACGTGGTGAAGCCCTAAAATTGCCCTCCCTGGAAGCCTGTGTTTCAGACATAGGAAGTGGATGGCGGCAAATTTTTACTTTTAAACTTGGACAAAACAGAGATGCAAGTTCTAGGTCCCATGAAACAAAGAGATCTTCTGTTGGAACACAACAAACATCTTGATGGTTGTACAGTCGTCTCAAATAAAACTGTGAAGGACCTCGGCGTTACTCTGGACCCTGGTCTTTCTTTTGAAGAACATATTAAGACTGTTTCAAGGACAGCTTTTTTACGTAACATTGCAAAAAATCTAACTTTCTGTACAAAAACGATGCAGATCAAATTAATCCATGCGTTTGTCACTTCTAGGTTAGACTACTGCAATGCTCTACATTCCGTCAACCTGGATAAAGCACTAAATAGACTTCAGTTATTGCTAAACACTGCTGCTAGAATCTTGACTAGAACCAAAAAATGTGATCACATTACTCCAGTGCTAGCCTCCCTACACTGGTTTCCTGTTAAGGCAAGGGCTGATTTTTAGATTTTACTGCTAACCTACAAAGCATTACATGGGCTTGTTCCTACCTATCTCTCTGATTTGGTCCTGCCGTACATACCTACACGTACGCCATGGTCACAAGACGCAGGCCTCCTAATTGTCCCTAGAATTTCTAAGCAAACAGCTGGAGACAGGGCTTTCTCCTATTGAGCTCCATTTTTATGGAATGGTCTGCTTGCCCATGTGAGAGACGCAGACTCGGTCTCAACCTTTACGTCTTTATTCAAGACTCATCTCTTCAGTAGGTCCTATGATTGAGTGTAGTCTGGCCCAGGAGTGTGAAGGTGAACGGAAAGGCTCTGGAGCAACGAACCACCCTTGCTGTCTCT
Organism: Oncorhynchus mykiss; assembly: GCF_013265735.2. Taxonomy (NCBI): domain Eukaryota; kingdom Metazoa; phylum Chordata; class Actinopteri; order Salmoniformes; family Salmonidae; genus Oncorhynchus; species Oncorhynchus mykiss. Next base: position 13,659,234 of record NC_048585.1, read on the forward strand.
GCCTGGCCGGTTCCCCTCTTTCCACTGAGATTCTCTGCCTCTAACCCTATTACAGGGGCTGAGTCACTGGCCTACTGGTGCTCTTCCATGCCATCCCTAGGAGGGGTGCGTCACTTGAGTGGGTTGAGTCACTGACGTGGTCTTCCTGTCTGGGTTGGCGCCCCCCCTTGGGTTGTGCCGTGGCGGATATCTTTGTGGGCTATACTCGGCCTTGTCTCAGGATAGTAAGTTGGTGGTTGAAGATATCCCTCTAGTGTTGTGGGGGCTGTGCTTTGGCAAATATACCCTGCTTGTTTGGCCCTGTCCGGGGGTATCATCGGATGGGGCCATAGTGTCTCCTGAGCCCACCTGTCTCAGCCTCCAGTATTGATGCTGCAGAAGTTTGTGTCGGAGGGCTAGGGTTAGTCTGTTATATCTGGAGTATTGTGAATTTAAGTATGCTCTCTCTAATTCTCTCTTTCTTTCTTTCTTTCTTTCTTTCTCTCTCTCGGAGAACCTGAGCCCTAGGACCATGCCTCAGGACAACCTGGCATGATGACTCCTTGCTGTCCCCAGTCCACCTGGCCGTGCTGCTGTTCCAGTTTCAACTGTTCTGCCTGCGGCTATGAAACCCTGACCTGTTCACTAGACGTGCTACCTGTCCCAGACCTGCTGTTTTCAACTCTCAAGAGACAGCAGGACCGGTAGAGATACTCTCAATGATCGGCTATGAAAAGCCAACTGACATTTACTCCTGAGGTGCTGACCTGTTGCACCCTCGACAACTACTGTGATTATTATTATTTGACCATGCTTGTAATTTATGAACATTTGAACATCTTGGCCATGTTCTGTTATAATCTCCAGCCGGCACAGCCAGAAGAGGACTGGCCACCCCTCATAGCCTGGTTCCTCTCTAGGTTTCTTCCTAGGTTTTGGCCTTTCTAGGGAGTTGTTCCTAGCCACCGTGCTTCTACACCTGCATTGCTTGCTGTTTGGGGTTTTAGAATGAGTTTCTGTACAGCACTTTGAGATATCAGCTGATGTAAGAAGGGCTATATAAATACATTTGATTTGATTTTGATTTGATTTACATCTAAAGGCTATCAAATCTGGTCGTCTATTGCATTGGGGACAGAGAATAAAAGGAGCAGATTTATGGGCATGGTAGAAAAGATTCAGGGCATAATGTACAGACAGGGGTTTGATAGGGTGCGGGAACCGTGGAGGTAAACCTAGGCATTGAGTGACAATAAGAGAAGTTGCATCTCTGGAGGTGCTAGCTCCGCAGTAAAATAAAACAATGTTAACTACCCTAAACAACAGTATAAAAGCCATATGGACATTAGAGAGAGACTTAAAGCGAGGCATAAAGCAATCACAGTTGTTGATTGGGAGAGTAAGCTAAGACAACAACGGGTAAGACAGCAACAGCCAATCAGCTAAGACAACAACAACAGGTAAAATGGCGATGAATGGGCAGAGAGGGTCAGTTAACTACACACAGGGCCTGAGTTTGAAGTCTGGGGCCTAAAGATAAACAAAATGGAGTACCGTGATTAATGAACAGTCCAGCAGGCATCAGCTATGGAGCCAGGCATCATAGGGTCCAGTGAACAGCAATAAATGAAACAGGGAAGTCGTTACTACGCTAGCAAGCGGGAGACACGGCGTTCATAAAGGTTAGCAGGCCAGGGCTAGCAGAAGCGTCTTCACCGATGTCCGACAAGGGCCGGTTGAGGGAACATCGGACAAAATTACGTCGGCAGACCAGACGTGATGGATCGGCGGGGCTCCGTGTCGACAAACGGTCCAGGCCAATTGGCAAAAGAGGTATTGTCGCTGGAGTAATTTTGTTTGCTAGCCAGGAGATGCCCCTGGCTCAGGGCTAACTGGTGCTAGCTTCGGGACAAGGGCGTTAGCCACTATAGCCACTCGGTAGCAGCTAGCTAGTTGCGATGATCCGATGCAAAGGTTCAGAGCTTACGGCAGGAATCCAGCGATGTAGTGGCTTCTAGTTTTGCTAGTGAAGAGTCGGGGGGGCATCAGCTGTGTAGTCGAGTGATCATAGGGTCTACTGAGCAGGCCGGGAGATGGGCCTGGCTCAAAGGCTAGCTTCGGGGCTGGGCCAGTCGGTAGCAGCTAGCTAGCTGTGGTGATCTGGAGTAATGGTCCAGTAATGGAGTAATCTGGAGTAATGGTGAGCAGTCCAATATTCTCAGGGTTGATATCGCACTGAGCAGACTGGCGGGTATTATCCAAGGTAAAAGCGGCTGGTGTCTGAGCTAGAGGTAAAGGCCGCTAGCAGTGGCTAACAATGACTAACTAGCTAGTAGCTAATTAGCTGATTAGCATCTGATGGCTAGCTTCTGATGGAGGTTCTAGCTGTCTAAAAGCAATAGCGGATCCGTATCACATTGGGTGAGGCGGGTTGCCATCTTGGATCACTATGTGATACTACTTTGAAGAATCTAAAATATTAAATATATTTTGATTTGTTTAACACTTTTTTGGCAACTACATGATTCCATATGTGTCATTTCACAGTTTTGATGTCTTCACTATTATTCTACAATGTAGAAAATAGTTCAACTAAAGAAAAACCCTTGAATGAGTAGATGTGTCCTAACTTTTGACTGGTACTGTAGGTGTTTGGAAAGTTGTTGACTGAGACATGGGAATGAAGAAAGATTTCATTCTGTCCAAACATGTTATTGTTGAATCTCATGGATCCTAAGGGGGGAAGCACAGGGCAAATGTCTGGTTTCAGTCACAGATAAGGGAGGACAGGCGTGGATTAAGGAGGAGAGAGGAATTCGGCCCAGGTCACAGGTCAGATGGAGTGAGAAGGAACAGACCACAAAGGTTTTAGCGTCAAGCGGGGCCATGACTACACCAGTGAGAGGAACCAAACAAGTTCTTGACTAGCAACAGAGATGTATTGGCTGTCTAGATGTGCAAGGAGTTGATTCCGGCTAGTGGGAGGACCAGTGGGTGAATGAACTTAGTTTGAGCTTTTCGTGAGTTTTTACTCTGTTTGTTCAGAACCTAACACAACCTTACCTAGTTTAAACATCACCCCAAAAGTTGACCCCACTACCATCAGTTTCCACCTCAATCACAAAAAGCTTGCTGTCAATGGGACTCCACCCGTTGTTTAGGCAGTCTTGATTCAGCTGGAAACAAACAGATTCAATCAGGGTTTTAGGACAATTTCAACAGTCATAATATGAAACAGTTTTAGAATAACTGACACTCTCCAACCTCTACTACTCTACTCCAGCACTCACACTCTTTCCCAGATCTGACACTCATTAAGTAGATATCATCATTCTTGTTGACTGCCCAGCAGCCAAAGGGTCCACAACTGTAGTTCTTCACACTTCCTGGCACTCTTGTCCATGGAAGGGGTGTCTGGTCCCTTGTGCGAGTCCGACAGTATGGAGTATCGTCCAACAATAAACTGAACACCTCCAGCATCCACCTGCTTCAGAAAGCCTGAAGACAACAAAGACAGATGGACAGACAAGCAAACGGGAGCACGTATCTGTGAATTCTGCCAAATGACTTACATGTTAAAATTGTAAAACATCATTTTTTCAACACCCTTATGATATCAGGAAGGCTAAGAAGCAGGTGTCCTCTGGATAAATATTGAGTAATGCTCTCCACTAACCTGCAGCTTGCACCCATTTACCGGCCACAACCTTGTAGATTAAGTCTGCTTTGTTGACACCCCAGATCCCTGCTGGTCCTACAGTGATATGCTTCAGGGAACCAGGCAGGCGGATCCATTCATCACCTACCAGGTAGTAGGGGATTTGACTTGTGTCTGTTGCAACCACTTGTCCCAGTCCTGCATCGATCTGCATCAGATTCTTGATGTTTACTACCTCCTGACAGTCCCATGCTATGGAGACAAAGACATATGGGTAGATTGCACCAATAAAATCTTGATCAATTCCAAGTTGACCAAGCATGTTTCAGATTATGGTAATTTACCGTGACTGACGGCCAGGAGACAGAGGACCAATAGGATGGCTGCAGTGGCTCTCATGATGTCTCTGTAGATCTACAGTATAAGTTGCGATTTTACATCAAACTTCAATCGTCCCATTGCAGGGCTTTGCGCTTTAATAGCCCTGCACACAGCTTTAAAAGCAATGATGGCTTCCTGTTCCACCTGTATTTTTTTATTTTTAATTTTACCTTAATTTTACTAGGCAGGTCAGTGAAGAACAAATTCTTATTTTCAATGACGGCCTAGGAACAGTGAGTTAATTGCCTTGATCAAGGGCTGAACGACAGATTTGTACCTTGTCAGCTCGGGGATTTTGCAACCATTAAGTAGATGTCATGCTGCCCTGCAACCAAATTGCTGCCCTGCTACCAAATTGCTAGTCCAACGCTCTAAACACTAGGCTACCCTGCTGCCCCGTATATCAAAGAGTTGAAGGGAGGCTGGACCAAGAAAGGCTTTTCTTGTTATTTTTTAATGGTTAGGGTAAATACAGACAATTTATGGATAAGTGAAAGACCCCATTACCAAACTGATACTGCCCCCTACCTAACTGCTGCTGCCCCCCTACCTAACTGCTACTGCCCCCCTACCTAACTGCTGCTGCCCCCCTACCTAACTGCTGCTGCTACCCCCTACCTAACTGCTGCAGCCCTGCTACCTAACTGCTGCTACCCCCTACCTAACTGCTGCTACCCCCTACCTAACTGCTACTGCCCCCTACCTAACTGCTGCTACCCCCTACCTAACTGCTGCAGCCCTGCTACCTAACTGCTGCTACCCCCTACCTAACTACTGCTGCCCCACTACCTAACTGCTGCTGCCCCCCTACCTAACTGCTGCTGCCCCCCTACCTAACTGCTGCTGCCCCACTACCTAACTGCTGCTGCCCCCCTACCTAACTGCTGCAGCCCTGCTACCTAACTGCTGCTACCCCCTACCTAACTGCTGCTACCCCCCTACCTAACTGCTGCTACCCCCTACCTAACTGCTGCTGCCCCCCTACCTAACTGCTGCTGCCCCCCTACCTAACTGCTGCTGCCCCCCTACCTAACTGCTGCTATCCCCTACCTAACTGCTGCTACCCCCTACCTAACTGCTACTGCCCCCTACCTAACTGCTGCTACCCCCTACCTAACTGCTGCTGCCCCACTACCTAACTGCTGCTGCCCCCCTACCTAACTGCTGCAGCCCCCCTACCTAACTGCTGCTGCCCCACTACCTAACTGCTACTGCCCCCCTACCTAACTGCTGTTGCCCCACTACCTACTGTCCTGCTACCTAACTGCTACTGCCCTGCTACTGTCCTGCTTCCTAACTGCTACTGCCCTGCTACTGCCCTGCTACCTAACTGCTACTGCCCTGCTACCTAACTGATACTGCTGCAACTTAAAGGGAAACGCAACGCTGTTTTGTCAATCTCTTGTATCAGTATCATGTTGAAATGGAATGGAATGTTATAAATATTTCTCCAGGCACGACAAGACTGTGGCTTCTATGAAAACTGGCCTGAGTAGCCACAGACCAGATAAACAGATACAACAATCTCACTAGTGTAGACAGGGCAAACCCGTTTTCACGATTTCTGTTAGTTCCATTTATAGTACAATTATTATTATTTTTAATCAATAGTCAATATGCAGAAACAGTTTGTGATCCTCTGAAAAGCTAATGTACTCAGATGACTTGTATTTTAACACATTATCAACTGCATATGCACCAAAAACCCTGTTGTTTTGACAAGTGGCATTTGATCAGATCGAACACAACTGACACATCTGGTGAACCATTTGTTTATTATTGGTAAGAAGAGAATTTGATAAAAACAGTCATCTACATTTTAGAGTGTCGGATGGAGATTCAGGGAGGCTGCCGAAACAGGGAGTGAAACCAAATCTGTTACTGTCATGTATTGTCATGTTGTGTCTTGTTTCTGTCCTTTCCCTTCACCCTGTCTCCCTCTGCTGGTCGTTATTAGGTTACCTTTTCTCCCCCTCTTTCCCCCAGCTGTTCCTTGTCTCCTCCTAACTACCTCGTCACCCCTTTTCCCACCTGTTCCCTTTTTCCCTCTGATTAGTCCTCTATATCTCTCTCTGTTTTGTTTCTGTCTTTGTCGGATTCTTGTTTGTGTTTCATGCCTGAACCAGACTATCGTCATGTTTGCTGCAACCTTGTCCTGTCCTGTCGGAATCTGCCGGTCCATCTGAGCCTACGTTTGTTTTGTCATTAAAGAAGCTCTGTTTACGTTAATTCGCTTTTGGGTCCTCATTCACGCACCTTAACAGAAGAATCCGACCAAGAATGGACCCAGCGACTTCGGATCCTCTCCACTCAGCCGTCGAGATCCAGGGAGCGATGCTAGGCAGACACGAGCAGGAATTGTCTGCTGCTCGACATGCCGTTGAGACCCTGGCCACCCAAGTCTCCAACCTCACAGAACAGGTTCACCATCTCCGCCTCGATCCACCGGCCACTCCCAGGGCTTTCGAATCTCCGGAGCCCAGAATCAATAACCCGCCGTGTTACTCTGGGGAGCCCACTGAATGCCGCTCGTTCCTCACCCAGTGTGATATTGTGTTTTCTCTCCAGCCCAACACTTACTCCAGGAGCACTGCTCGTGTCGCCTACGTCATATCTCTCCTTACTGGACGGGCTCGTGAGTGGGGCACGGCAATCTGGGAGGCAAGGGCTGAGTGTACTAACCAGTATCAGGACTTTAAGGAGGAGATGATACGGGTTTTTGATCAATCTGTTTTTGGGGAGGAGGCTTCCAGGGTCCTGTCTTCCCTATGTCAAGGTAATCGATCCATAACAGACTACTCTATTGAGTTTCGCACTCTTGCTGCCTCCAGTGGCTGGAACGAGCCGGCTTTGCTCGCTCGTTTTCTGGAGGGTCTCCGCGCAGAGGTAAAGGATGAGATTCTCTCCCGGGAGGTTCCTTCCAGCGTGGATTCCTTGATTGAACTCGCTATTCGCATTGAGCGACGGGTTGATCTTCGTCACCGAGCTCGTGGAAAGGAGCTCGCGTTCTCCGTTGCCCCCCTCTCCGCATCACTACCATCTTCCTCTGCCGGCTCGGGTGCTGAGCCTATGCAGCTGGGAGGTATCCGCATCTCGACTAAGGAGAGGGAACGGAGAATCACCAACCGCCTCTGTCTCTATTGCGGTTCTGCTGGTCATTTTGTCACTTCATGTCCAGTAAAAGCCAGAGCTCATCAGTAAGCGGAGGGCTACTGGTGAGCGCTACTACTCCTGTCTCTCCTTCAAGATCCTGCACTACCTTGTCGGTCCATCTACGCTGGACCGGTTCGTCAGCTTCCTGCAGTGCCTTAATAGACTCTGGGGCGGAGGGCTGTTTTATGGACGAGACCTGGGCTCGGGAACATGACATTCCTCTCAGACAGTTAAGGGAGTCCACGGCCTTGTTCGCCCTGGATGGTAGTCCTCTCCCCAGGATTCAGCGTGAGACGCTACCTTTAACCCTCACTGTTTCTGGTAATCATAGCGAAACCATTTATTTTTTAATTTTTTGTTCACCTTTTACACCTGTTGTTTTGGGCCATCCCTGGCTAGTTTGTCATAATCCTTCCATTAATTGGTCTAGTAATTCTATCCTCTCCTGGAACGTCTCTTGTCATGTGAAGTGTTTAATGTCTGCTATCCCTCCTGTTTCCTCTGTCTCTTCTTCACAGGAGGAGCCTGGTGATTTGACAGGGGTGCCGGAGGAATATCACGATCTGCGCACGGTGTTCAGTCGGTCCAGGGCCACCTCTCTTCCTCCACACCGGTCGTATGATTGTAGTATTGATCTCCTTCCGGGAACCACTCCCCCCCGGGGTAGACTATACTCTCTGTCGGCTCCCGAACGTAAGGCTCTCGAGGATTATTTGTCTGTAGCTCTTGCCGCCGGTACCATAGTCCCCTCCTCCTCTCCCGCCGGAGCGGGGTTTTTTTTTGTTAAGAAGAAGGACGGGTCCCTGCGCCCCTGCATAGATTATCGAGGGCTGAATGACATAACAGTGAAGAATCGTTATCCGCTTCCTCTTATGTCTTCAGCCTTCGAGATCCTGCAGGGAGCCAGGTTTTTCACTAAGTTGGACCTTCGTAACGCTTACCATCTCGTGCGCATCAGGGAGGGGGACGAGTGGAAGACGGCGTTTAACACTCCGTTAGGGCACTTTGAATACCGGGTTCTTCCTTTCGGCCTCGCTAACGCTCCAGCTGTCTTTCAGGCATTAGTCAATGATGTCCTGAGAGACATGCTGAACATCTTTGTTTTCGTTTACCTTGACGATATCCTGATTTTTTCACCGTCACTCCAGATTCATGTTCAGCACGTTCGACGTGTCCTCCAGCGCCTTTTAGAGAATTGTCTTTTTGTGAAGGCTGAGAAGTGCTCTTTTCACGCCTCCTCCGTCACATTTCTCGGTTCTGTTATTTCCGCTGAAGGCATTAAGATGGATCCCGCTAAGGTCCAAGCTGTCATCGATTGGCCCGTTCCTAAGTCACGCGTCGAGCTGCAGCGCTTTCTCGGCTTCGCGAACTTCTATCGTCGTTTCATCCGTAATTTCGGTCAGGTGGCAGCTTCTCTCACAGCCCTTACTTCTGTCAAGACGTGCTTTAAGTGGTCCGTTTCCGCCCAGGGAGCTTTTGATCTCCTCAAGAATCGTTTTACATCCGCTCCTATCCTTGTTACACCTGACGTCTCTAGACAGTTCGTTGTCGAGGTTGACGCGTCAGAGGTGGGCGTGGGAGCCATTCTTTCTCAGCGCTCCCTCTCTGACGACAAGGTCCACCCATGCGCGTATTTTTCTCATCGCCTGTCGCCATCGGAACGTAACTATGATGTGGGAAACCGCAAACTGCTCGCCATCCGCTTAGCCCTAGGCGAATGGCGACAGTGGTTGGAGGGGGCGACCGTTCCTTTTGTCGTTTGGACTGACCATAGGAACCTTGAGTACATCCGTTCTGCCAAACGACTTAATGCGCGTCAGGCGCGTTGGGCGCTGTTTTTCGCTCGTTTCGAGTTCGTGATTTCTTATCGTCCGGGCTCTAAGAACACCAAGCCTGATGCTTTATCTCGTCTCTTCAGTTCTTCAGTAGCCTCCACTGACCCCGAGGGGATTCTCCCTGAGGGGCGTGTTGTCGGGTTGACTGTCTGGGGAATTGAGAGGCAGGTAAAGCAAGCACTCACTCACACTCCGTCGCCGCGCGCTTGTCCTAGGAACCTTCTTTTCGTTCCTGTTCCTACTCGTCTGGCCGTTCTTCAGTGGGCTCACTCTGCCAAGTTAGCCGGCCACCCTGGCGTTCGGGGTACGCTTGCTTCCATTCGCCAGCGTTTTTGGTGGCCCACCCGGGAGCATGACACGCGTCGTTTCGTGGCTGCTTGTTCGGTCTGCGCGCAGACTAAGTCCGGTAACTCCCCTCCTGCCGGCCGTCTCAGGCCGCTTCCCATTCCCTCTCGACCGTGGTCTCACATCGCCTTAGATTTTGTCACCGGACTGCCTTCGTCAGCGGGGAAGACTGTTATTCTTACGGTTGTCGATAGGTTCTCTAAGGCGGCTCATTTCATTCCCCTTGCTAAGCTTCCTTCTGCTAAAGAGACGGCACAAATCATCATCGAGAATGTTTTCAGAATTCATGGCCTTCCGTCAGACGTCGTTTCGGACAGAGGTCCGCAATTCACGTCTCAATTTTGGAGGGAGTTTTGCCGTTTGATTGGGGCTTCCGTCAGTCTCTCTTCCGGCTTTCACCCCCAGTCTAACGGTCAAGCAGAACGGGCCAATCAGACTATTGGTCGCATCTTACGCAGTCTTTCTTTTCGCAACCCTGCGTCTTGGTCAGAACAGCTCCCCTGGGCAGAATACGCCCACAACTCGCTTCCTTCGTCTGCGACCGGGCTATCTCCTTTTCAGAGTAGCCTCGGGTACCAGCCTCCGCTGTTCTCATCTCAGTTCGCCGAGTCCAGCGTCCCCTCCGCTCAGGCTTTTGTCCAACGTTGCGAGCGCACCTGGAAGAGGGTCAGGTCTGCACTTTGCCGTTATAGGGCGCAGACTGTGAGGGCTGCTAATAAGCGTAGAACTAAGAGTCCTAGATATTGTCGCGGTCAGAGAGTTTGGCTCTCCACTCAGAACCTTCCCCTTAAGACCGCTTCTCGCAAGTTGACCCCGCGGTTCATTGGTCCGTTCCGTATTTCTCGGATCATTAATCCTGTCGCAGTTCGACTTCTTCTTCCGCGATATCTTCGTCGCGTCCACCCGGTCTTCCATGTCTCCTGTGTCAAGCCCGTTCTTCGCGCCCCCGCTCGTCTTCCCCCCCCCCCCCCCCATCCTTGTCGAGGGCGCACCCATCTACAGGGTCCGTAGGATTTTGGACATGCGTCCTCGGGGCCGTGGTCATCAGTACCTAGTAGATTGGGAGGGGTACGGTCCTGAGGAGAGGAGTTGGGTTCCCTCTCGGGACGTGCTGGACCGTGCGCTGATCGATGATTTCCTCCGTTGCCGCCAGGTTTCCTCCTCGAGTGCGCCAGGAGGCGCTCGGTGAGTGGGGGGGTACTGTCATGTATTGTCATGTTGTGTCTTGTTTCTGTCCTTTCCCTTCACCCTGTCTCCCTCTGCTGGTCGTTATTAGGTTACCTTTTCTCCCCCTCTTTCCCCCAGCTGTTCCTTGTCTCCTCCTAACTACCTCGTCACCCCTTTTCCCACCTGTTCCCTTTTTCCCTCTGATTAGTCCTCTATATCTCTCTCTGTTTTGTTTCTGTCTTTGTCGGATTCTTGTTTGTGTTTCATGCCTGAACCAGACTATCGTCATGTTTGCTGCAACCTTGTCCTGTCCTGTCGGAATCTGCCGGTCCATCTGAGCCTACGTTTGTTTTGTTATTAAAGAAGCTCTGTTTACGTTAATTCGCTTTTGGGTCCTCATTCACGCACCTTAACAGTTACTTTTTATTTAACCACAATGAATCACAACCCTACAGGGGATATCAACATTGACAAGACTTTGCTGTTATTTCAATGGTAGCACACTGGGAAATATGTTAATGAGACATGTATTTTCATCCAACGGAGTATTCTGAAGTTGTCAGTCTCAGCAAATTATACTCTCTTGTTTGATCAACTCAGCTCTCTGTGTTGCAAAGGCAAACTTCAATATTTAAGTTCATAATTGTTTTACATTGAGCAGAAATCATTGGGTTGATGGAGAATTCCATGTCAGCCATATTGAAACTTACTGGACTTTTTCCAAGTGAAATGTTTTAAAGTGTACATTTAAGTAAGGTGTTTATGTCGTGTTTGTGACTGAACTATTTGAACATTGATTAATGACTAGTTATGGGATGCCTATAATGCTGTGTAGTTATGGGATGCCTATTATGCTGTGTAGTTATGGGATGCCTATTATGCTGTGTAGTTATGGGATGCCTATTATGCTGTGTAGTTATGGGATGCCTATTATGCTGTGTAGTTATGGGATGCCTATTATGCTGTGTAGTTATGGGATGCCTATTATGCTGCGTAGTTATGGGATGCCTATTATGCTGTGTAGTTATGGGATACCTATTATGCTGTGTAGTTATGGGATGCCTATTATGCTGTGTAGTTATGGGATGCCTATTATGCTGTGTAGTTATGGGATACCTATTATGCTGCGTAGTTATGGGATGCCTATTATGCTGTGTAGTTATGGGATGCCTATTATGCTGTGTAGTTATGGGATGCCTATTATGCTGTGTAGTTATGGGATACCTATTATGCTGTGTAGTTATGGGATGCCTATTATGCTGTGTAGTTATGGGATGCCTATTATGCTGTGTAGTTATGGGATACCTATTATGCTGCGTAGTTATGGGATGCCTATTATGCTGTGTAGTTATGGGATGCCTATTATGCTGTGTAGTTATGGGATGCCTATTATGCTGTGTAGTTATGGGATACCTATTATGCTGCGTAGTTATGGGATGCCTATTATGCTGTGTAGTTATGGGATGCCTATTATGCTGTGTAGTTATGGGATGCTGATTGCTCATCTAACATTGAACTACGAACATTGGAACATTGACTGAGTGCCTAGTTATTGGACACTGATGGTAGATCGGGCTATGATCATGATGTAATATGAGAGATGATGAGCTATGACAAGGATTGCATTCTCAAATGCCTTGTTCATACAGAATGATGGATGTTTCTGCCCGCTGATAATTATTATTCCAGACGTGGAGACGACCCAAAGACGACTCAGGTCGTAGGTCACGTGCTTCATGCACATCAGGGATTTACATTAAAGTCTGAAAGGCACCTGCCCATCGGGCAAGTCAGGAGTATTTTTTTGGTTACCTGAAGATTGGATCACTTGCCTGAAAATGTAAATGAGCTGTGGTGCTACCTCAGAGCGGTGGTGCTACCTCAGAGCGGTGGGGCTACCTCAGAGCAGTGGGGCTACCTCAGAGCAGTGGGGCTACCTCAGAGCAGTGGGGCTACCTCAGAGCAGTGGGGCTACCTCAGAGCAGTGGGGCTACCTCAGAGCAGGCTTAACTTGAGTGACTGCTCAGTTCACTTGCCCCTAAAGGCACCGTCAATCCCTACACATTTAGACATTGCTCCATCCAGTGCCCTCTGGTTTACTGGCTGTGATGCTGACTCTGTATTGAAGAAAGAGGTTGGGTACATCTTTTCAAAATGCCTTGAATCCCACATGATCATTTCTGTGATATAGTGCTTCCAACCCCTTTGAAAAAATGTGTGTTTGAGCTACATTGCATTGGTCTATTTATTCTACATCCATTGAGACCAATCATTAGCCTGTGTGATTAACGGGGGCTGAGCTAGAACAGTATTTGTGAGACCAGGGCGGGTCCTGAAATAGGTTCTTCTCACAAAAATGTTTTAAAGTCTGAATGTAATTATTTGAGCTACAAATAATTACTGCTTTATTTTTCATGAAATAAACTTCTCTCTGAGTTGTGTGCTTGTCTTGATTGTGTACAGCTTTATTTTACAGCAGTCTTACCCTGTACCTACCCTCTAAGCAGGGCCGGCCCGCTCATTAGGCAGGATTATGCGACTGTCTATGCAGGCACATGGCGAGGGCGGAATTTTTTGAGCTAAACTGACCAAGACCCACCTTCAACAACAACCCACGTAATTCTGCCCAAAAAACATGACAATTTCTCTCAACCAGTGGCATATGGAGTTTTAAGGGGAGCGCTGATGCCGCTCTGTGATAAGGCAGGGGTACAAAATATTTTGCTTGTTCATTCCCAGCAGCACCTCTGTTGGCATCGCTGTGACGCTCCACCAACATAAATGATGCAGCAGATAGAGCCAGGGTGAGACATGAGCCATTCACAAAAACTCTAGGCTATTACACAACTTTTTATGATTACCGCATGTTAGAGACATGACAAATGAACGAATGAACTTGAAAAATAATGGTATAGCCTGCACTCAAATACGATGTGGTTCAACGAGAACATTGACATTTTGCCAAGGCAGAGATGAGTGGCCGGCACCGAAACGCGCGGCAACAGCAGTGGACGCATAAATTCTTCCCTAGTGACAGTAGCCAAATTTGACATGAAACTTTTTGGTGTTTTGTGAAAAAGATGTATCTATCCACTCACCACTATTTGGAAGCTGGAAATATCTTGCAAGTGGATAAACATGTGCGGGTGGCCTATGAAGGAGCCCTTTGAAATTATAGTTAGACAATCAGATGAAAAAATATTGATTTGTTATGTTTATTCCATAGTAAAATGTAACATATTTAAACATATAAGTTAAATTAAAAATCTTTTTGACTAGGCCCACAGAGATCCTTAGGGACTGTAGATGTAATTCTATGATTAAGCCTCTAAAAAATGTTGGTTCACGCGCTTGATCTCGTACCTGGATATAGTATATGGTAGAAATAGTATATAGCCTTTTCTGTAGCCTACAAGCAGGAGATAAAATGTATGACACAACAGCCTGTTTTACAAACAGTGGGCCTAACACATTATTTATACATTTCCTTTGATGGCGTACATGGTACGCCACACCCTAGTGAGCACGGGCCGACGCCAATGTCCTCTGGACGTCTTTTTTTGGTCCTGTTGGACCTGATGTTCTTTTTTTGGTGTTTCACAATGGTAGGCTTACCATATAGATGGCCATTCATAAAACGCAGTTTCAGGCGACACTGTAGGCTACACCTCAGTAAACACGGATAAATGCCGACCCCTTTTGGAAATCTTTTTTTGGTCGTGTCTGGACTGGCCTTGATTTTTATGTCCACGGAAGTTGGTTTTTAGTCCGGTCCAAACCTAAATCTGAACCAGTCATAGATGTCTATGTTTGGTTCAGATAAAAATGACGTCAAAACATGTTATACCGTAGCTTTGATTGGACTGATCATGTCAACATCATACTTTCAAAATCTTAGCTAGCATACTAGCTAGCTAGACAAGCAGTCATCATTATGAATCACATTGCCAATCTACTGGGAAATCATTTTCAAGCCTTATCATATGAAGATACATTATGAATAAAACATCTCTGTGCTCATCGGCCATTGGACATAAACATTACACAAGAAGTCGGAAATCGCAAATTCAACAATGAGTGGTTTGTAAGGAATCGGTGAATAACTGCAAGTGCCGCAAAGCAACCACTATTTTGCTTCCCCTGCCTGCTATTCGGTGGAGAGGGTGTGTGGTCCAAGTCTGGGTTTAAGGTTGGAAAACATCTGTCTGAAAGGGTCTCATTATCAAGCTTAAAAGGATAAACATTCACATGCAACACTATGGGCCAGAACAGGTTGAAATCATTGGCCATGCATTAATCCAGCATGACTTCATCCAGAGAATGCCAGACTTTGATGACCAAGTTTGATGCTGACAAAGTTTGCCCACAAGAGGGACTGCCACGCCACCTTCCTTATGTAAACTGACGGTGGTGCACCTATAACCAATAGCCAGTTTTAGAGAACTGTCATTATTGAATATTATAAGAGCTTTTATTGTCTGCTTCTTTGCCCCTGTTATTTATCCTACTATTCTGACTTGGTGTATAGGGGGAATACAGTAAGAACGGCCCATTCTGTTTCTGTACATTTCAAAAGGGCTGAAACAAATAGGCATATCAACTAATTCCATTTAAACTCGCTGATTAATGTCATAATCAGAATGCTTGCTTCCCTCTTATCCACAACTTTTTCCCTTATACTGTATTTTGTACATCTAAATTGTTATATTGCATATATAGGTCTATCTCATTAGTATCTTGTTCATTATTTTAGGTCATGTTGGAATGATGCATTTAATTGTTTTGCTTACTTTGTGTATTATAATTAGCTCAGGTGTTTTTCTCCATGTAATTCCAGTTGATTTTGCGAGGGTTGTTTTGTTTGCTCAATGCGCTGTCTGTGAGTCGGTATATTTCACATAAAAGTGAATCCTCGGGATTGTATTTTCCTTCCTTTTTAGACCACAAATGCCCAATAAAATATTTCAAATTTCAACTCTTTCTCTCTCTCTCTCTCTCTCTCTCTCTCAATGTGTGTCTGTGGTGATATAATGAAGAGTAAAATTTAGACCTCAACACATTGCTGAATTTATCTGAAATAACATCTGAATTTCTGTCGGTGTCCATTTTGAAAGTACTAAAGGAATAGGCCTACCTCGTCGCAGCTCGTTTGCTAATGATCAGAACAAACAACATGAATTTACTGAACATAAATGTAATAATGTTTGTGTATGGTTCAAAAGTCTAAACTCATGTCGGCATTCACTATTATTGAAGCAGAATGTGATTCTTATCGAGTTACACAAATCCACAAGGAAAACCTATTTATTTAAGCAAGTCTGCCATATCAGCTGTTTTTATAAAATGCAGTAAATTATGCCGAATGAACTGTCTTGCTGCCAGACGATGCTCAGCCTGATCTCATAAACGTAAGTCTGGGACACTCAAATTAGTATGATATGTTAGGTTTGGTATGACACATGATTACTAAAGTCTGGGTGGATGGGTGGGCGTATAACGCATTTGAATCTCATCACGGCTAGCTTTAGCAATTTAGCTAATTAGCAACTTCAACTACTTATTATTTATTAGGTACTTCACAACTACTTAACATGTTAACTAACCCTAACCTTAAACCTTTTAGCTAACCCTACCCCTAACCTTAACCCTTTAACCTAACTCCTAAACTTAATCCCTAACCTAGCCTATCTAACATTAGCCAGCTAGCTAACGTTAGCCACCTAAACAGAATATGTAACATATTGTAAGTTTTGCAAGTTCGTAACATATAATACAAATTATCATTTGTAACATATCGTATGAAAATGGTAATGGACATTCACAAATGAATACATCCCATTCGAAATGTAACATATCATACTAAATAGTGGTCTCGGATTTACGTACAGAATAATACGAATTACTCTGAGACCAGGTTGCCAGGCTCCGCTGATAGTCAGGTGTATTGGTGGTAAGGATTCACTCCATGGTGCAGAAAGGAAAGCTCTGCTGTCTGGATAGCTTTATGTGGGCCCTAACAGTATGTGGGCACTGTCTGTCACCCTTATACTGCAATTAATGGATTCTTTAATGCAGTGGTGTAAAGTACTTAAGTAAAAATACTTTAAAATACTACTTAAGTCATTTTTTTGGTATCTGTACTTTACTTTACTATTTATATTTTTGCCAACTTGTACTTTTACTTCACTACATTCCTAAAAAAAACAATGTACTTTTTACTCCATACATTTTCCCTTGCACCCAAAAGTAAATGGTTCGATTCACAACCCTTATCAGAGAACATCCCTTGTCATTGTCACGACTTCCACCGAAGGTGGCTCCTCTTCCTGTTCGGGAGGTGCTCGGTGGTCGTCGATGCCGGCCTACTAGCTTCCACCAATCCATTTTTTATTTTTTGTTTGTGTCTGTCTGTTTCTGACACCTGTGTTCTATTGAGTTAATTTATGTGGGTTTATTAACCTCGTTGCCTACTGTTATTTTGTGCGGGAATATGTCTGTGTTTCCAAATAAATATTTTACTATTTGGACCTCAGTGCTCTCCTGCTCCTGACTCTTGCACCTACCTCGTCCTAGTGAGGCACCTTACTGTCATCCCTACTGCCTCTGATCTGGTGAAATCACTAAAGAGTGTTAGGGTATTCCTCTAGCGATCCGTCAATTTTTTTTATTGTGCCGTCTGCTTTACTTAAAATAAGGAATTTTTACTTTTACTTTTGATACTTATGTACATTTTTAGCTATTCCATTTACTTTTAGTACTTAAGTATATTTTAAATACTTTTCTACTTTTAATCAAGTAGTATTTTACTGGGTGACTTTTACTTGAGTCATTTTCTATTAAGGTATCTTTACTTTTACTCAAGTAGTATTTTACTGGGTGACTTTCACTTTTACTTGAGTCATTTTCTAATAAGGTATCTTGACTTTTACTCAAGTATGACAATGAAGTACTTTTTCCACCACTGGTTTAATGTTGTGTTGTGTAGTGTCTTTGCTGGAATGTATCTCAAACAATTTGTTGAGTTTGCCCCACCAAGATGTACATGCTAAAATCGTCACTGGCAGAGCAAACTAAAATCCCCCTGTTCAATATGAAAACCAAGAAACACGGAAATTACAATAGCTTCAAACTGAATGCTTTATTATGATTATATAATGAGATAATAAGCATTAAAAAGGATTCCATCCATCTCTATGAATAACCTCTGAAGCAAGATCATTAAGATCAGTGATTACTATTGACAGAGATAAAGTACTGAAAAGTATAGTTAGAGTAGTAGGTTTTAGAATGAAGGATTCTTATGAACTGATGTTGGGCAATCTCAAGCGGAAGGCTGTTCCAGAAAGAGAGATCGATGAGTTAGCAAGTGAACTTTAGACAGATCCCGAACGGCCATCAGATGCAGAGGAGAGGCTAAGGTGTGCACACCATGGTGACTCCAGACTTGGAGACCACCCAAAGACGGCCCAGGTCGTAGGTCACGTGGCCCATGAGCATGCACATTGGGACATTGCTCCATCCGGTGCCCTCTGGTTTACTGGCTGTGATGCCGTCTCTGTGTTGAAGAAAGGGGTTCATGTTTTAAAGCTTATCCATTTCTTTAAGTACATCCATTTTTGGACTGTAATAATTGAATATAGCCATAGATTTTTGAAGAATATAACTTCTGCCTCTTGAGCTTTATTCAACCACAAAATAAGCTAAAATGTAAGCTTTTACTCAATAGTTAGAACACAATGTTATTGTAAACAAACAATGTATAGCTTTAAAAAACATGTTATGTTTTTTTTAAACAAATAATTGATCTGTCTTTGCATCCGTAGCTCCATGTATGAATTTGAGAGTGGTTATATTTCTCTAACTACATTCCTCAGCTGTTTACCAAAACAAGTGGTGGGGTGTCTGGGAAGTTGTTGTTTTTATCCCAAACTGTAGCTTTACAGGACATCCCACTCTTACATACTTCATCGTACAATGTCTACACATGTCTTTATAAGTCCTATAAGTTTAGATCGGATCATATTTCACTGATTTTATTTATGTATCTACAGTATTTTAGTTGTTTCACAAAGCATGTACAGTAAGGATAATAATTATAATTAAAGGTATACCATTATTATACACATAGTTCAGTAGTAACCTTACCTGGTATAAACGTGGCCTGCAGAGTTGACCCCAAAGACACCACCATCAGTTGCCACTTCAATCATGGAAAGCTTGCCGCCAATGTGACTCCACCCGTTGTTTTGGCAGTCTTGATTCAGCTGAAAACAAACAGAGTGTGTTTTAGGACAATTACAACAGTTATAATATGAAACAGTTTTAGAATAACTGACACTCTCCATCCTCTACTACTCTGCTCCAGCTCTCACACTCTTTCCCAGATCTTACACTCATTAAGTAGATATCATCATTCTTGTTGACTGCCCAGCACCCAAAAGGTCCGCAACTAGAATACTTCACACTTCCTGGCAATCCTGTCCATGGAAGAGGTGAGCCTGGACCCTTGTAGCCAACTGTGGCACTACGTGTCAGACAGTATGGTGTATCGTCCACGTTGGCCCCCACAATAAACTGTTCACCTCCAGCATCCAACTGTTTCAGAAGGCCTGAAGACCACAAAGAGAGACAGACAGACGGACAAGCAAACAAGGAGCACATATCTGTGAGTACTTCCAAATGACATACAAGTTTACAATTGAACATTTTTTCAACAGCCTGATTGTATCAGGAAAGCTAAGAAGCAGGTGTCCTCTGGATAAATATTGAGTAATTCTCTCCACTAACCTGCAGCTTGCACCCAGTTACCGGCCACATACTTGTGGATTGAGTCTGCCTTGTTGATACCCCAGATCCCTGCTGGTCCTACAGTGATATGCTTCAGGGAACCAGGCAGGCGGATCCATTCATCACCTACCAGGTAGTAGGGGATTTGACTTGTGTCTGTTGCAACCACTTGTCCCAGT
Source organism: Oncorhynchus mykiss (assembly GCF_013265735.2). NCBI lineage: Eukaryota > Metazoa > Chordata > Actinopteri > Salmoniformes > Salmonidae > Oncorhynchus > Oncorhynchus mykiss. Next base: position 13,678,718 of record NC_048585.1, read on the forward strand.
CCTGCATCGATCTGCATCAGATTCTTGATGTTTACTACCTCCTGACAGTCCCATGCTATGGAGACAAAGACATGAGTAGAGCACACAGCCAACAAGGAGGATGAAATTATGGAGCGAACTTGATGATCAATTCCAAGTTGAGCAAGCATGTTTCAGATGATGGTAACTTACCATGACTGATGGCCAGGAGACATTGGACCAATAGGACGGATGCAGTTGCTCTCATGATGTCTCAGTAGATCTACGGTATACGTTTGGTTGTAAACCAGACTTCAATTGTCCCCTTGCAAGACTGCGCTTTTATAGTGTTGTGGAAAATATTTAATCAAATAATTCACCAATAGCGGAACATGTGAATTCAATTACACTTTATTACAAAGTAACAGAGCCGAGCAATTCCATGGAACAACTGACTCTTCATTCTTAGTACTTGGCTTTTATACAGTCTCATCCTTACATAACATTGTCACTCCACTTTACGAATCTTGTTGTCTTACTTAGTTTCCATTCTCTCATTGGCTCAGACATTGGGCCATAGACTCTATTGGTGACGTGACATGCACACTCCTACTTGTGCCTATCACTGAATAGCTAATGTTCCTGTCCTTTACAAGTTCAGGCCGGTGTTGTCTATGTATGAATAACCCATATGCGTGTCCAAAAGCTGAAATAAATCATTCACTCTACTATTATTCTGACATTTTACATTCTTAAAATAGTGGTGATCTTAACTGACCTAAAACAGGGAATTTTTACTAGGATTAAATGTCAGGAATTTCATTTCTCTTTAACAAATGATCCATGTGGACACCCCTTCAAATTTGTGGATTTGTATCAAATCAAGCAAACAGCCATGCAATCTTCATAGACAAACATTGGCAGTAGAATGGCCTTACTGGAGAGCTCAGTGACTTTCAACTTGGCACAGTCATAGGATGCCATCTTTCCAACAAGTCAGTTCATTAAATTTCTGTCCTGCTAGAGCTGCCCCGTTCAACTGTAAGTGCTGTTATTGTGAAGTGGAAACATCTAGGAGCAACAACGGCTCAGCCGCAAAGTGGTAGGCCAAACAAGCTCACAGAAGTGGAACGCCGAGTGCTGAAGCGCGCAGTGCGTAAAAATCGTTTGTCCTCGTTTGCAACACTCACTACCGAGTTCCAAACTGTCTCTGTAAACAACATCAGCACAATAAATGTTCGTTGTGAGATTCATGAAATGAGTTTCCATTGCCGAGCAACCGTTCAGAAGTCTTAGATTACCATGTGCATTGCCAAGTGTCGGTTGGAGGGGTGTAAAGCTAGCCGCCATTGGACTCTGGAGCAGTGGAAACAGGTTCTCTGGAGTGATGAATCCCACTTCACCATCTGGCAGTCGGATGGCAGATGCCAGGAGAACGCTACCTGCCCAAATGCATAGTGCCCAATGTAAAGTTTGGTGGAGGAGGAATAATGGTCTGGGACTGTTTTTCGTGGTTCGTGGATAGGCCCCCCTAGGTCATGTAGTGTATGTAAAGCATTTAGCCCTGTATGCACACTGAAACGGACCAAGAAGGTGGTGTATTTCAGGATGTGGTCTCAAGATTGTGTATCATGATAAACAGCCTGTTGTGTGTTTGATGTCTCAGGGGTTGGCTACTCTAACAAAAGATTCATACAGGACAAACAAACACTGTTTATCCATGCAAAGGTGACTGCAGTCTCTTGTCGCTAGTTCGTTATGGGGTACTGTGTTTGTAGATGTTGTTTTGTGCCGTCTGCTTTGCTTAATGTAAGGAATGCAAAATGAGTTATACTTTTAATTTAGATACTTACTGTAAGTATATTTAGACTATTACTCAAGGACCATTTTCTGGGTGACTTTCACTTTTACTTCAGTAATTTTCTATTAAGGTATGTTTACTTTTACTCACGTATGGGTACTTTTTACACCACTATCGGAGAATCGGTACACTATAATTACAAGTACCCTTCAAGATCCATTTCATTATAAATCCTGTGTAACACCTAGTAAATGCATTGTACTTATGCAGATTTTACATTGTCACGGTCGTCTTATGTCTTATGACGACCATCATATGTCTTATATACAATGACGGCCTACCAAAAGGCAAAAGGCCTCCTGCGGGGACGCAGCTCATTCCAGTCGCTAGCTGCAGCAAACTGAAAAGACGAGTGACCCAGGGATGTGTGTGCTTTGAGGAACTTTAACAGAATGTGACTGGCAGAACGGGTGTGGATGTGGAGGATGAGGGCTGCAGTAGATATCTCAGATAGGGGGGAGTGAGACCTAAGAGAGTTTTATAAATAAGCATCAACCAGTGGGTCTTGCGACAGGTATACAGAGAGGACCAGTTTATAGAGTAGTATAGAGTGCAGTGATGTGTCCATTGGTGCCAAATCTGATGGCCGAATGGTAAAGAACATCTAGCCGCTCAAGAGCACCCTTACCTGCCGATCTATAAATTATGTCTCCGTAATCTAGCATGGATAGTCATCTGAATCAGGGTTAGTTTGGCAGCTGGAGTGAAAGAGGAGCGATTACGATAGAGGAAACAAAGTCTAGATTTAACTTTAGCCTGCAGCGTTGATATGTGCTGAGAGAAGTGCAGCCTACCGTCTAGCCATACTCCCAAATACTTGTATGAGGTGACTACCTCAAGCTCTAAACCCTCAGAGGTAGTAATCACACCTGTGAGGAGAGGGGCATTCTTCTTACTTAACCACATGATCTTTGTTTTGGAGGTTTTCATAACAAGGTTAAGGGCAGAGAAAGCTTGTTGGACATTAAGAAATCTTTGTTGTAGAGCGTTTAACACAATATCCGGGAAGGGGCCAGCTGAGTATAAGACTGTATCATCTGCATATAAATGGATGAGAGAGCATCCTACTGCCTGAGCTATGTTGTTGATGTAAATTGAGAAGATCGTGGGGCCTAGGATAGAGCCTTGGGGTACACCCTCGATGACAGGCAGTGGCTGAGACAGCAGATAAACTATTGTCTGTCTTTCTCTTTGAGTCAACTACCCACTACATTTTATGCACAGCAGTGCTAGTTAGCTGTAGCTTGTGCTTTCAGTACTAGATTCATTCTCTGGTCCTTTGACTGTGTAGACAACATCTCAGTTCATGCTGCAAGAGCTCTGATAGGTTGGAGGAAGTCTTCCCGAAGTCATAGTAACTACTGTGTTAATTACAAATTACTACTAATGTACCCAGAGGAGTACGGAAGTTAGCTGTCCTCCAGCTACACCATTGTACTACCCTACAGAATGCTGTTGAGACTACTGTAGACCTTCATTTAAAAACAGTGTGTTTTAATCAATTATTTGGTGACGTGAATATATTTTGTATAGTTTTATCTGACAAGGAGAGTCCAGGATGTGTGTGTGGGTGGGTGTGTGCGCGTGTGCGTGCGTGCTGGTGGGTGCGTGCTGGTGGGTGCCTTTAGCATAAGGGGGTTGCTGGGGAAAAGCTCAATCGATCCTGAGAGAAAGAGATTTTTGCAGTTTGCTCCTGCTCGCCTCAGAAAATGGTTACTCCTGTTGGGTTGGAAGCGGGCGCAGAACCACTCCTCTCGCTCTCCCCTGTGATTCAGACTGTATCCCAGATGGCACCCTACTTCCTATATAGTGCACTACTTTTGACTATAGCCCTATAGACCCCGGTCAAAAGTTGTCCACTACAAAATATAGTGTGCCATTTGGGACGCAGACTCAATGTGCTGTTTCATCTCCTCTCTCATCTCACCTCGTCTCACCTAATGCTGGGCACAGCCACATGATCACGGCAGACGGGAGGGACTCGATAACAGGCTTTGCTACTCTTGCCAACACTCTTACATCCTTTCTCCCTTAACAAGCCTCCTGTCCCTCTTTAGGTCTGGTTTTGTGGGATAAACGATACAGGGACACTATGTATTATACGGTTTCATACACAACATGAAGGGGATAGCAGCACACGAGATCCCAATTCATCTTTCCTCGGTTCCTCACATCCTCTTTCCTCACTGCATCCTCAAAGAGCATTGGAGAAAAAGGGCTTAGAGGAGGGACCTTGGACCTAGGCGAGGAATAACGGAACGATGAATTGCGACAGAGCCATTGTGTAGCCATTGGATAATTTAGGCCAACTATTTCCTGCGTCACGTTCACACAGGATGTTAACTGAGATGGAGGATGCTGCTTAGTTATCACAGGGAGGGGAAGGGTCTTCGGGGAGGAGAGGGGTCCTCGCAGCATGGAGGGGAGGTGATGAGACAGCACAAACTCGTGTCTGAAAAAGCCTTACCAAAACAGAGCAAAAACTATATCTGTGGGTTTTGGGGTGACCTTTAAAAGAATTCCCTCGCGGTATCAGTCTGTGGAGCTGAGAGGAAAAGCCTTTTTTTTTGTCTGTGTTTGAACTATCTCAAGGGAATTGATGCGACAGAACGGAATAGGTTCTCTCTTGCTATAACCTTGTGAGAAAAAAAACTATAATTCTGAGATATGCAGTATAGGAATTTGTGTGGGGGAGCATTGATGTGAGGTAGATATGTTATAGATACATGACTGTAGAAGCGCTAAATATAATATAGCCAACATACATTCAGAGTGCAAATGATTGAGACAGACAACTGTGGTAGGACTGAGGTAAAACCTGTTGTCCCTGGTGCCATTGCATTGTACTGCACCACTGACCATGCACATAATTGCATCGCTGTGTTGTACAGTGCAATTTGAGACAGACACTGAGGGAGCAGACAGCAGAGGCATAAAGGCTGAGAGCCACCTAGTGGTCGACATTCTCAGCACATACAGCTGCAGTACAGCAACTCTATCAAATGTTATATACCCAGTGGTGGAAAACATACCCAATTGTCATACTTGAGTAAAAGTGAAGATACTTTAACTTGAGTCATTTTCTATTAGAGTGAGTAACCCAGTAAAATACTACTTGAGTAAAAGTCTAAAAGTATTTGGTTTTAAATATACTTAAGTATTAAAAGTAAATGTAATTGTTATAATATACTGAAGTACTTTACACCACTGCATATGCAGAGGCATAAGGGCTGAGAGCCACCTAGTGGTCAACATTCTCAGCACATCCATCAAACATCATATGCCAGTAACTGTCCCACTCTCTGAACCCTAGGCCTGTACTCAGTGTGGAAATCACTGAAGCCTAAACTGATCTTAAAGGGGCTATTATTGTCCATGAGTGAGGACCCCACCAGAGACCTAACTTGTCCTCATTTGCAGATATTACACAGCCATTACACACTGCTTCCGATCACTGCGAAGTTTCACTTCGTTATGGGAGGTCACGTCCCATAGCCTGTTGATATACTGCCATGAATAATATGAATTATGCAAGTCATTCTAGAGAGTGTGGCAAGTACCATCTATGTCAATGTGGTTCTGGCCACTCAGCAAATGCATTCTGGTTATTAGCTAAATAAACTCTATATTAGTTTATTATATATACCCATGTGCTTTACCTTTCTGCTTCAGATTCCATCAGAACAACCTTCTGCAGTATGTTGAATTCTGAGTCCCCCGTTCCTACTGGCATACACACAAAATATCAAGAGGGGTCACTGTTTTTTAATTAACCTCCCCGCAACACGGCAGACTACAAACCTGCACCATAGCTACTGAACAAGATGAGGTGCTATTATTGTCATTTGCTGTGGGTGAAAGGTCATTAGAATGTTGGCTGTATGACGCACCAGGGCTCTGTGGGTTCTTCTCTTATCCATAACACAACAACAACAACCCTATGGACTGGAGCAGAGAGAGTCTACAGTAACAACAACCCTATAGACCGGAGCAGAGAGAATCTACAGTAACACCAACCCTATGGACCGGAGCAGAGAGAGTCTACAGTAACACCAACCCTATGGACTGGAGCAGAGAGAGTCTACAGTAACACCAACCCTATGGACCGGAGCAGAGAGAGTCTACAGTAACACCAACCCTATGGACTGGAGCAGAGAGAGTCTACAGTAACAACAACCCTATGGACCGGAGCAGAGAGAGTCTATAGTAACAACAACCCTATGGACCGGAGCAGAGAGAGTCTACAGTAACACCAACCCTATGGACTGGAGCAGAGAGAGTCTACAGTAACAACAACCTTATGGACCGGAGCAGAGAGAGTCTACAGTAACAACAACCCTATGGACCGGAGCAGAGCAGTCTACAGTAACAACAACCCTATGGACCGGAGCAGAGAGAGTCTATAGTAACAACAACCCTATGGACCGGAGCAGAGAGAGTCTACAGTAACACCAACCCTATGGACTGGAGCAGAGAGAGTCTACAGTAACAACAACCTTATGGACCGGAGCAGAGAGAGTCTACAGTAACAACAACCCTATGGATCGGAGCAGAGAAAGTCTACAGTAACAACAACATTATGGACCGGAGCAGAGAGAGTCTACAGTAACAACAACCCTATGGATCGGAGCAGAGAAAGTCTACAGTAACACCAACCCTATGGACCGGAGCAGAGAGAGTCTACAGTAACAACAACCCTATGGACCGGAGCAGAGCAGTCTACAGTCACAACAACCCTATGGACCGGAGCAGAGAGACTCTACAGTAACAACAACCCTATGGACCGGAGCAGAGCAGTCTACAGTAACAACAACCCTATGGACCGGAGCAGAGCAGGCTACTGTAGCAACAACCCTATGGACCAGAGCAGAGCAGTCTACAGTAACAACAACCCTATGGACCGGAGCAGAGCAGTCTACAGTAACAACAACCCTATGGACCGGAGCAGAGAGAGTCTACAGTAACAACAACCCTATGGACCAGAGCAGAGCAGTCTACAGTAACAACAACCCTATGGACCGGAGCAGAGCAGTCTACAGTAACACCAACCCTATGGACCGTGGCAGAGCAGTCTACAGGAACAACAACCCTATGGACCAGAGCAGAGCAGTCTCAAAGACAGACAGTGTACCTACCATGGAGATCCTATAATTTTACTATTAAAAACGGTGTGGTTTGAGGCCTAAATGCTGATTGGCTGAAAACTGTGGTATATATATCATACCGTATACCATGGGTATGACAACACTTTCTTTTTCACTGCTCTAATTATGTTGGTAACCAGTTTATAATAGCAGTAAGGCATCTAGGGGGTTTGTGGAATATGGCCAATATACCACAGCTAATAGCTGTATCCAGGCACTCTGTGTTGCATTGTGCATAAAAACAGCCCTTAGCTGTGTTATATTGGCCATATACCACACCTCCTCGGGCCTTATTGCTTAATTATACAGTAGGTGTTCTGTTTAATTCTGTGGTCTCAGCAGAGTCCAAACCTGCAAAAGATCTTTGATAGATTCACAACTCAATGCAGTCATCTTAGCAGGGGACCTGGTTGTGGCACTGGCAGTGGATGAGAGATATATATACAGTGCCTTGCGAAAGTATTCGGCCCCCTTAAATTTTGCGACCTTTTGCCACATTTCAGGCTTCAACCATAAAGATATAAAACTGTATTTTTTTGTGAAGAATCAACAACAAGTGGGACACGATCATGAAGTGGAACGACATTTATTGGATATTTAAAACTTTTTTAACAAATCAAAAACTGAAAAATTGGGCGTGCAAAATTATTCAGCCCCCTTAAGTTAATACTTTGTAGCGCCACCTTTTGCTGCGATTACAGCTGTAAGTCGCTTGGGGTATGTCTATCAGTTTTGCACATCGAGAGACTGACATTTTTTCCCATTCCTCCTTGCAAAACAGCTCGAGCTCAGTGAGGTTGGATGGAGAGCATTTGTGAACAGCAGTTTTCAGTTCTTTCCACAGATTCTCGATTGGATTCAGGTCTGGACTTTGACTTGGCCATTCTAACACCTGGATATGTTTATTTTTGAACCATTCCATTGTAGATTTTGCTTTATGTTTTGGATCATTGTCTTGTTGGAAGACAAATCTCCGTCCCAGTCTCAGGTCTTTTGCAGACTCCATCAGGTTTTCTTCCAGAATGGTCCTGTATTTGACTCCATCCATCTTCCCATAAATTTTAACCATCTTCCCTGTCCCTGCTGAAGAAAGCAGGCCCAAACCATGATGCTGCCACCACCATGTTTGACAGTGGGGATGGTGTGTTCAGGGTGATGAGCTGTGTTGCTTTTACGTCAAACATAACGTTTTGCATTGTTGCCAAAAAGTTCAATTTTTGGTTTCATCTGACCAGAGCACCTTCTTCCACATGTTTGGTGTGTCTCCCAGGTGGCTTGTGGCAAACTTTAAACGCCACTTTTTATGGATATCTTTAAGAAATGGCTTTCTTCTTGCCACTCTTCCATAAAGGCCAGATTTGTGCAATATACGACTGATTGTTGTCCTATGGACAGAGTCTCCCACCTCAGCTGTAGATCTCTGCAGTTCATCCAGAGTGATCATGGGCCTCTTGGCTGCATCTCTGATCAGTCTTCTCCTTGTATGAGCTGAAAGTTTAGAGGGACGGCCAGGTCTTGGTAGATTTGCAGTGGTCTGATACTCTTTCCATTTCAATATTATCGCTTGCACAGTGCTCCTTGGGATGTTTAAAGCTTGGGAAATCTTTTTGTATCCAAATCCGGCTTTAAACTTCTTCACAACAGTATCTCGGACCTGACTGGTGTGTTCCTTGTTCTTCATGCTCTCTACGCTTTTAACGGACCTCTGAGACTATCACAGTGCAGGTGCATTTATACGGAGACTTGATTACACACAGGTGGATTGTATTTATCATCATTAGTCATTTAGGTCAACATTGGATCATTTAGAGATCCTCACTGAACTTCTGGAGAGAGTTTGCTGCACTGAAAGTAAAAGGGCTGAATAATTTTGCACGCCCAATTTTTCAGTTTTTGATTTGTTAAAAAAGTTTGAAATATCCAATAAATGTCGTTCCACTTCATGATTGTGTCCCACTTGTTGTTGATTCTTCACAAAAAAATACAGTTTTATATCTTTATGTTTGAAGCCTGAAATGTGGCAAAAGGTCGCAAAGTTCAAGGGGGCCGAATACTTTCGCAAGGCACTGTATATATATATATAAAGTGTCGCCAGCACGTCTGTATGCTGTAGGAGCGAACTGATAGCTTGTCAGGGTATTTTAAATTCAGTGCAGAAACTCTGTCTGGCGTTGGGGAAATCAGTGGTGAAATGGAGCCCAGGCCTGATGGACCATTACATTGTAATGTTATCTTACATGCAGCGCTGGGTTTAAAGTGCCCTGACTGTGGGAGTAGTAGAGGCCCAGCCACAGGCAAGCTCTGATACATAATATAAATGTTTACCTTAACAGCCTACACAAGGTGACTGCAAATTCCAGCAAATTGTATCGGTCTTGTTTTTGCTTCACCTGGCATTATGTGAAAACAAAAACATTGTGTATATGTACCTGAGTGTATGAAGGAATGGCCCGAAGCGACGAACATCAGGGAAGAAAAGTGATGTGGCCATGGAAATGTGCAGCAGTGAATGAAGCAGGCCCCAACCACACTACTGCACTAGCAGTGCACCTGGAGATTGGTAACCAAACAGAAACGAATAGGACAGTCCAGACTAATGCCAGATGGGCAACTCCATCTTTAGCCAATGCGATCCTGTCTAATTTGGGAGTTTTGTGCAGAATTATAATTATAATTATTTGGCTAATAATGAAAAAAATGAACAAAAAGTTTTTTTTAAATGGACCTGTCTTTTACAAATGCCCGAAGCGATATGTGGGCCCAGTCCATCTCTGTCCGAATACCATCAGGACATGGACACATGCCTGAAGAGATATGTGGACCCAGTCCATCTCTGTCCGAATATTATCAGGACATGGACACATGCCTGAAGAGATATGTGGACCCAGTCCATCTCTGTCCGAATATTATCAGGACATGGACACATGCCTGAAGAGATATGTGGACCCAGTCCATCTCTGTCCGAATACTATCAGATCATGGACACATGATAAATAATGAACAAAATGTCCAACATTGTAAACAAAGGATGTTGCTAGGATATTGTGTGGAATTTCCAGCCTTAGACTTGGGCAGGGGGCAGTGTTCTGGAGATAATAACATTTGGCTGTAAGGGATGAAATCACCAAGGCTCGGTCAGTGAAAATTACAGCCCTGTTTTATCACAGACCTAGGTAAAGTAATGAGGCAGATGAAGATGAAGAGGGGAGGTTGTTATTTTTCTCTCCATCTCTCCACTTCCTTTCCCTTTCTTCTGCACTAATAGAAACTGGGGACATGTTTCATATGGGGGTCAGGGTAAGATGAAAACCTTGAGTACGTTGTAGCAGGAAATCCATAGGATCAATACTAATTCTCTCCAAAACAACAACTCAGCTATACTCATCAGTTTTCCATTGTGGTTGATATGGATCAGTAATTGTACTGGTTCTCAAACTGTTCCGTCAACTAAATGAGATCGTGGAAGGCATTATTTTTGTGACTACAGGGTGACATACAGTGAGAGAAAAAAGTATTTGATCCCCTGCTGATTTTGTACGTTTGCCCACTGACAAAGAAATGATCAGTCTATAATTTTAATGGTAGTTTTATCTGAACAGTGAGAGACAGAATAACCACAACAAAATCCAGAAAAACGCATGTCAAAAATGTTATAAATTGATTTGCATTTTAATGAGGGAAATAAGTATTTGACCCCCTCTCAATCAGAAATATTTATGTCTCCCAGGTGTCTTTTATACAGGTAACGAGCTGAGATTAGGAGCACACTCTTAAAGGGAGTGCTCCTAATCTCAGCTTGTTACCTGTATAAAAGACACCTGTCCACAGAAGCAATCAATCAATCAGATTCCAAACTCTCCACCATGGCCAAGACCAAAGAGCTCTCAAAGGGTGTCAGGGACAAGATTGTAGATCTACACAAGGCTGGAATGGGCTACAAGACCATCGCCAAGCAGCTTGGTGAGAAGGTGACAACAGTTGGTGCGATTATTCGCAAATGGACGAAACACAAAAGAACTGTCAATCTCCCTCGACCTGGGGCTCCATGCAAGATCTCATCTTGTGGAGTTGTAATGATCATGAGAACATTGAGGAATCAGCCCAGAACTACACTGGAGGATCTTGTCAATGATCTCAAGGCAGCTGGGACCATAGTCACCAAGAAAACAATTGGTAACACACTACGACGTGAAGGACTGAAATCCTGCAGTGCCCGCAAGTTCCCCCTGCTCAAGAAAGCACATATACACTGCTCAAAAAAATAAAGGGAACACTTAAACAACACAATGTAACTCCAAGTCAATCACACTTCTGTGAAATTAAACTGTCCACTTAGGAAGCAACACTGATTGACAATAAATTTCACATGCTGTTGTGCAAATGGAATAGACAACAGTTGGAAATTATAGGCAATTAGCAAGACACAGGTGATAACCACAGACCACTTCTCAGCTCCTATGCTTCCTGGCTGATGTTTTGGTCACTTTTGAATGCTGGCGGTGCTTTTACTCTAGTGGTAGCATGAGACGGAGTCTACAACCCACACAAGTGGCTCAGGTAGTGCAGCTCATCCAGGATGGCACAATAATGTGAGCTGTGGCAAGAAGGTTTGCTGTGTCTGTCAGCGTAATGTCCAGAGCATGGAGGCGCTACCAGGAGACAGGCCAGTACAGTAGACGTGGAGGAGGCCGTAAGAGGGCAACAACCCAGCAGCAGGACCGCTACCTCCGCCTTTGTGCAAGGAGGAGGAGGAGGAGCACTGCCAGAGCCCTGCAAAATTACCTCCAGCAGGCCACAAATGTGCATGTGTCTGCTCAAACGGTCAGAAACAGACTCCATGAGGGTGGTATGAGGGCCCGACGTCCACAGGTGGGGGTTGTGCTTACAGCCCAACACCGTGCAGGACGTTTGGCATTTGCCAGAGAACACCAAGATTGGCAAATTCGCCACTGGCGCCCAGTGCTCTTCACAGATGAAAGCAGGTTCACACTGAGCACATGTGACAGACGTGACAGTCTGTAGACGCCGTGGAGAACGTTCTGCTGCCTGCAACATCCTCCAGCATGACCGGTTTGGCGGTGGGTCAGTCATGGTGTGGGATGGCATTTCTTTGGGGAGCCGCACAGCCCTCCATGTGCTCGCCAGAGGTAGCCTGACTGCCATTAGGTACTGAGATGAGATCCTCAGACCCCTTGTGAGACCATATGCTGGTGCGGTTGGCCCTGTGTTCCTCCTAATGCAAGACAATGCTAGACTTCATGTGGCTGGAGTGTGTCAGCAGTTCCTGCAAGAGGGAGGCATTGATGATATGGACTGGCCCGCCCGTTCCCCAGACCTGAATCCAATTGAGCACATCTGGGACATCATGTCTCACTCCATCCACCAACGCCACGTTGCACCACAGACTGTCCAGGAGTTGGCGGATGCTTTAGTCCAGGTCTGGGAGGAGATCCTTCAGGAGACCATCTGCCACCTCATCAGGAGCACGCCCAGGTGTTGTATGGAGGTCATACAGGCACTGGAGGCCACACACACTACTGAGCCTCATTTTGACTTGTTTTAAGGACATTACATCAAAGTTGTATCAGCCTGTAGTGTGGTTTTCCACTTTAATTTTGAGTGTGACTCCAAATCCAGACCTCCATGGGTTGATACATTTGATTTCCATTGATAATTTTCTACAGAGGGTTCTAAATGGAACCAAAAATAGTTATCCTATGGGGACAGCCGAATAACCCTTTTTAGAACCCTTTTTTCTAAGAGTACAGAAGAAGCTGTCCCCCATGGGAATGAATGGAATTCTACAGTTGTTCATTTACATTTTTCAAGGACAAAATTACATGCATTTAAGTATTTTTGTTGTTGTAGTGTGGATAGTAACATTAGTACTTTCAAAAACCTTTACTTTACTTTAAGGAAAATGTTTATATAGACAGTATATATTTGAATGTTTAGCTTACATAATATAATTTAAAAGAATGCATGAAGGTGTCTGTAATATAATAAAAGTGGTAAAAACAGATATTAATAAATGCATTTCTATAGCTTCCAATGGTGAGGGAGTTCCAAGATGGAGGCATGGTGGCTTCAAAACAGCACCCCCTGGGACTCATCTAGTGTACATAGAAATCATTGGTATTAATCAATCAAATAAAAATATTGTTTAACTAACCTTATCTCAGATAACAAATAATGATGGCTATTTCAACTGCACACAACAGCATATTACACTAGTCCATTACACAACTTAATCTCAAGTGGAGTATCAGATCTGTTTGTGGACTCCAACAAGTGTAGCAATATGTTGAGCTGTGTACACATTATGCTGTTGGCTAACCTTAGCAAATAACCTGCTACACAAGTTATTTGCTAAGGTTAGTCAACAGCATAATGTGTACACAGCTCAACATATTGCTACACTTCTTGGAGTCCACACACAGACCTGATACTCCACTTGAGATGGTTCACGTCAAGTCAAAAGCACTCATTTTTGCAATTAATCACTATTCATAAAATGTCTTGGAGTAAGAGTGCTGAGCTATAATCAGTTTTACCTTGAGATCATAATTAATAAGATTATAAACAGGGGGAGGCTGATCCTGGGTCAGCACTACTACTATGAGAAGCTTAATTAATACAGTCCTACAGCTTTGATAGGGTCTACATCTCAGTCAATTCCTCTTTCATTTTAAAAGGACAAATGGTAACACTTCATTCATTTTATGCTTACAGTCTGATAACTCCTTAAAATAAATCCTGCTCCCTATGGGGTCATAAAAATTATTCATACTTCATGTTTGGTAACACTTCACGAGGTGGCAGGTTGCTTAGTGGTTAGATTAGATTTTATTTACATTTGATTGGATTTGATATACTTTTCTGCTGAATGCATGCCGTTGGTACTCCTAACATTCAACACAGGCCAAATCTAGGTCTCAAATGTTATAACTTCAAAATCCTATTGTCACCATCGGTTGGTTGAATGAGGGAGAAAGAGAGCGAAAGAGAAGAGGGGTGAGTGGGTAAGAGAGGGGGAGAGAAAGAGAGAAGGAGGAGAGAGGGAGAGAGTAAGAGAGGAGGGAGGGGGCTAGAGAGAGAGGGAGAGAGAGAGAGGGAGGGAGTGAGAGAGGGAGAGAGAGAGAGAGAAAGAGAGGAAGGAGTAAGAGAGGGGGAGAGAAAGAGAGGAGGAGGAGAGAGGGAGAGAGAAAGAGAGGAGGAGGGAGGGAGTTAGAAGGAGAGAGAAAGAGAGGGAGGGCATGAGTGAGATGGAGAGAGAAAGAGAGGAGGAGGGAGTAAGATAGGGGGAGAGAAAGAGAGGAGGAGGGAGAAAGAGAGGGGGAGAGAAAGAGAGGAGGAGGGAGTAAGATAGGGGAGAGAAAGAGAGGAGGAGGGAGAAAGAGAGGGGGAGAGAAAGAGAGGAGGAGGGAGTGAGTAAGAAATGGGGAGAGAAAGAGAAGAGGAGTGAGTAAGAGAGGGGGAGAGAAAGAGGAGTGAGTAAGAGAGGGGGAGAGAAAGTGATGGAATGTAGTTGAGAGGATATCAAAACACCATCACACCAGCCCTTAAGAGCCATATTGATCTCTTGTGTGGTGAGAAAGTGCTAGTGAGAGAGACAAACAATTAAGTGTGCCATTCATCATCAGTGGGCTGGGACTACCAAGACTCTGATCAAACGGGGGCCCAAGGGCACTCCTTCACCTGAGCACTTTGTCGCCCACACTAGGGCTGCAACCCAAATGGTACCTTATTCTGTATATAGTGCAACTACTTTTGACCAGGGCTCATAGGACTAAAGTAGTGCACTATGTAGGGAAAAGAGTTCCATTTGGGACGCGCCCTAGGTCTCCTCAAACAAATGGGACCAACTCGCCCAACTCTCAATAGTATGAACAGTGAAATACGGCTTGGCTCCTCACCTCAGCTCAATGATTGAATCAATGGAGTATTTGTGGCGGTGTATAACCCTAACGATCTGTGCTCTGACAGAGTAGCTGTGTTAGAGGGAGACAGGTTTCCTACGCAAGCCAGCAGCATAAATAGACTGGATTCGGTCCTTGCGCCAGCCCCAGTGATTAAAGACGTCCCCCTTTACAGTGTGTGTGCCAGAGCTCTGGTCAAAAGTAGTGCACTACAAAGAGAATAGGGTGCCATTTGGGACGCATCCTATATAATGTGCAGCCTGCGTAGCATCTGTTGGATTACGACTGAGAAGCGTTCACCTGAGGTTCGCCAAAATGTCCAAGTAACGTTGATAGGGACTGAAGTGCCTAAATGGATTCATGCAGGTTTCTATTAAAGGCTCTGAAAAACAGGTGGTGGATTTTATTAGCTCATCAACTTGGCAATATTGTTGCAATTCGACAAATTGAGAAGACATCAATGATTTGATTTGGTAAAGAATTCTAATGATGAACTGAGTGTCATAAAACCCCTCAAATAATGATAGGAAAGAGACGCTGGCCATTTCCAACGAACTGACAGGGTGATTTTTACCTGTGTGGTTCAAATGGTGGAGCGAATGGCTGGTACTGATGTAGTGAAACAGATGGAATTCTGGCTCAAGGCATCTATCTCTGTCAGGTTGTTTGTCCACTCGCAGGTTAAAGGTGACCTGGATCGTGTTCATTACGTCACACAATGAAAAAAGAAAATGACCGTTTCTTAAATCTGGGTAGTCCCTCCCTGTTTCAGTCCATTTTCTCATGTATGGTGCCTAAAGAACATGACTCAGGTCTTTAAATCTGAGGTAGGAGGGATTATTTACCCCATGCCTTGGGGTCACCCCACCCAGTACCCTACACTAAGATAAGAAAACAGGGAGTGAAGTCTGCTCCGGGGGGGAAGGTTCCTGTAGGTACAGAATCACCTCATCTATTGTTTAATCTGTCATCATGGGAGATTTTGTTAACCATAACACCACCAAGCCTCCCACTGTCTCTGCTTGTTTCCCCCAAACCTAACCTTACCATTAGTAAGGGGAAAATGTTAAACTGACCCAAAATCAGTGTCTGTGAATGTTACCTTGCACCCATCTGTGGATGACCTTTTGACCTGTCGGGAGTAATGTACACTGCCATGTCATTAGCTGGCCAGTGGGTGGTGATCTTCCCTCAACCACAGATGCAGAGAAGTCATCCAACCGTGTAGATTATAAACCCAAACAGAAGCCCAGTGGAGCATCGGTCAACCTTAATGACGTCAACAGAGATCCAGGAAGATGGGCAAGTCTCAGCTTGTCCCTGGCAACAAGATCCTGTCGGGGGGTTATGTGTGAGGGCAATAGACAGCTCCCCAAACTACTTTGCTTGACTGACTGAGGAGAGATGTTTTTCCCTACACCAGGGATGGGCAACTCCAGTCCTCTGTGGTCTGATTGGTGTTCCACTTTTGCCCCATCCTCAGCCAACACACAGGACTCCAATAATCCACTAATCTTGAATTTCAGTTTAGAATGGAATTAGTTTAATCAGCTGTGTTTGCTAGGGATGGAAAAAATGTGTGACACCATTCCAAGGACTGGAGTTGCCCTCCCTGATATAGGGCGTAGGGTGCTATTTAGGAAGCATACCCCGTAAATGCCTTGATGCCTTAGGAGGAGTACAAGAAACCTGAGGTTGTCATGACAAAAGGTAATAGATGAAAGTGGAAACAGAACAACAACAGGGTTGTGTTCATTGGGGCATTCAACTTTATAAAATGTTTTGCAACGGAAAATAAAGGTTAACCTTTCTTACTGGACAGTCCATTTCTTTCAGTTTGATCCTAATCTGCTGATGATGCTGTTTCTCAACAGACCTATGATGATCTCCCATTAGAAAGCTGTCCAGAGAGCCCACTGACTAAACACTTTTAGCATCATGCTAATGCACGCACTCATGAAATGCCATCCCTTCAGTTAAGATCGATCTGTGTCCCAGGCCGCTGGGCTTTTAGCAGTTCGCTAACAATGTTATAAATGGAGATGGTCAACTCAAGCTTGCTGTTTATTATGAATTACTGTGATGAGATGTGGTGAATCTATTCCCTGTTCACATCAGGCAGGTACTTTTTCTGAATCTCTCTGATGCATGTGAAGGTTTGTGTTTACCAACTAAACAGCTATTCAGGGAGTATACAGTTTTTAATATCAACCCCAAGCCAAAGTTTCTATCAACCAATGCATTTTATAACACACACACACCCACCCACCCACCCACCCACCCACACACACACACACACACACACACACACACACACACACACACACACACACACACACACACACACACACACACACACACACACACACACACACACACACACACACAGGTATAATATTTAAGACTGTTGGACAAGACATATGTGACTGTATATTGATGGTTAAGAGGTAATCATTCACAGAGCCAATGGCAGATGGAACACTTGTTTGCCTCTCAAGCATGCTGTGTTTAGCAGACAGCTGTTGTGGTCCATGAAACCCCTTCTCTATGTTTGTTCCATCTGTGTTGCCATGGACACATGAAAACCAACGCTGTCACCAGGGGACAGCTAAGCCATAGTCCAGGGTTCTCCAACTCTGGGCTTGGAGAGCTACTGGGTGTGCAGGCTGTCCTTCCAGCCCTGCAGCAGGACACCTGATTCAGCTAATTATGGTCCCGAATGACGACTTTGATAAGTTGCCTTGGTCATGTCAGTCAACATTAACCCAGAGTTAAGAACACTCAGGAATACATGAAAAATTCGACCTTGCTTGTTTTCTTGAGAGGGAAGCACAGATCTATAAGTGGTTGGATTGGTGAAGATAGTTGAGTGGTAACCTTGCACACCAATCCAATCACCAACCACCAATTTACATCTGTGAAGGTAGGATTATTTCTGGAGTATTCCAACAGGGCCCAAGCCAGAGGTGCTACAACATTCATATTCCTGTCTTTGTGTGTTGGAAGAAGTGTCTGAATGCAACTCCCACCTGTACAAGGCCTATAGTGTTATCGTACAAGGCAGAAGAAGCTGCAAGCTGAATGAATGTCCAGCTGAGCACCCCAACGTTGCCACAATGATAGTTAGCAGGGAGATAAAATCACCTTGTCTGATTCCTATCGAGTCCTAGTGCTGTGCCCAGAGAAAATGACACAGTCTGCAGCTCAAATGACACCCTATTCCCATGGCCCCTGGTCAAAAGTAGTGCACTATATAGGGAATAAGGTGCAATTTGGGATGCATCCAGTTATATCACGGCAGAGTGGGCTGGGGGTACTGCCACGGTACTCTGCCACTCTGCCAGGCTTCTCCTCTATGCTCAGGACTTAATTTGTATCATAGGCATTGTGCTGCTATAATAGGATGCTACTACTGGGTTTCCATACAAATTGTATACAAACCGGATAGTAGCATCCTATTATAGCAGCACAATGCCCATTGTGCTGTGTTTTATTATGAATATTTCCCACCGATACTGGAATAACCAAAGCTGACGAGCAGAGATGCATAGTAACAGCAGTCCAGATACCAAACATTACAGTAAAGTTTTTTATTTATTTTTTAAATGGAGCCCATCCAAAATGTCAGCAGTTGGAAGACATTTTGAGTTGTTTAAAGGACTGCAAATATTGGCTGACGCTCCTCAGACTAATGCACATTGATTTTTCACAATTCCCAGGGACCTGTTAAGGAAATGTCAGGGTGGCATTCTGAGGCAATTAGAGTGGGAGGCTGGATGCAGCCGGAAGTGCTCTCACTGTTCCACAGTGCCAAACATAATGTGACTGACCAGAGGTAATGTCTTTGGAGTTCAATCTGAATGTTATTTTAGAATGTATCAAAGATGCAAGAATGATTTGTGGCTTCTAATATTGGTGCAGAGGGGAAAACTGATGTGACATTTCATGGATAACATTTATGAGCATCTGAATGATCTATACCCAAAGAGGTGGGCAATGCCTCTTGTTGCCAGTTAACAAACTCTCTCCCTAAGTAAGCTTCATATAATAAGATGAACGTGATGATGACTTCACAGAGGACATTGAATACGATGCTTCACACAAAGTCATCCTACGTTTTTTCTTTATAACAAAAGGCAATGCCACGACACTGCCTTGGTGAGACACACAGACACACTTGTGAATACTGAGAAGAATGGGCTATCTACTGTAATGGATCCAATGACATAGCCTACGATCAGCTCTTTGGGTGACAAATAGAGCTTCTCAGAGAGAGAACAAATCCACATTGTTGTTGAAAGTATATTGCCATCCACCCTGTCCATGCAGAGAATGCAACATTGCACATTTGACATATTAGTCCTTCAGCAGACATTAGTGCATTCATCTTAAGATAGCTAGGTGGGACAACCACATATCACAGTCATAGTAAGTACACTTTCTCTCAGTAAAGTAGCTATAAACAAAGCCAGAGCTAGAAGGTGGGGGGGGGGGGGGGGGGGGGGTTCAAGAGCAAGTGTTGGTTCAGGAAAGTTTTTTTAACAGGGGCGAGGTGAGGAGGGAGATTATTTAAAATACTTTTTAAAGAGGCAGGGTTTCAGGTGCTTTGGGAAGATGCTATCTCTCTGAAAGTAGATATATAGCATAGGCAACCAGGACCAATCAATAGCCAATTGTTCTCCTTTGCTAATTTTGCACTGTATACATTTACAATTCAATAATTGCTAATACATTAAATATGCAATCCCATGTATCTGAGAAACATTTAGTTTTTTGCAAATAAATCAAGAATATGAATTATATATTATTTCTGTAAACCTACATTTTTCAAAGTAAACAGTCTTGAAATATTGGGCGGGGATTATGTGATAACCGGGACAACTCGAGGAACTGGGAAAGCCTGAGGGCGGGACCCTGGGTATTGGGCTCCTCACGTTACAACTTTTCGCGCGGTGTCACAGGTAGAATGAGCGCCACCCACTCCTGTCCCATCTGTTTCC